>NW_023477920.1:0-2695 GCF_013731165.1 Rhagoletis pomonella | reverse complement strand
GTATTTATAAATAACTTTACTTTGAAAATTAAATGTAAATATAGAAGCCGAGAAGCAAATGTGGTGAAGCCCATTCTCTATTGAAAAGATAAGCTCTCTTTTATAAAAATGTTCTTAAAGAATTGGCTGGATTTCACAACGAAGGTAGAATACATGGGTTAACGACGGCTGCCTTATGCTGGAGAGTGGCCAAGTTGTCGAGTCGAAAGACTATGGTGGAAGAGCCATTCATTATCAAAGGGGAGGCAAGATATTCGTTTTTCAATTATTTAAACAGTTTTACCCGAAGCCAATGTTGAAATGACCGCTACATTTTCTTCTAGGTTGTGTAGAAATTTCATAACTGTGTCAATTACCAGGAGCTCACTAGAACAAAATATGTATTAACTATTAGTATGGGAGTATACATATAGTCGCCCGTATGCCATAAACATGAATGTGTAAAAATTAACATTTTGGGAAATCAAGTTTGAAAGTTTTTTTTGCGACACTTAGCTTTACACTTATGCTATTGAAATGCTAAAATATTTACTTTCCGTGTACGCATGGTATTCTGGGTTTTGGTATAACATGGAAAATCCAAAGATTAACCAAGTCAACCCAATAACTCAAAACTGATAAATTTGCACATTCATGCTTCTGGCATGAGGGTGACGTTATGTGAATTAAAAACTTTAAAGGCGTGTTTTTCGGGTTTTCGGTTTTGGAGTTATGAAAATACTGAAGTAAGTGAGCTTTATGTTCATTTTCATAACATTCATATTGGATATTGAAGTTAATATTCGAACGTTCGCCATAATATTTATTGGGTAATTTAAAAAAATTGACTTAGAAAAGTTCTTAACTCGTCGATACTTTTCGGCATTCGCGATATTTACTCAGTACTTGTGAAAAGGTATCGAGTTCTCGATACTACACAGTACTCATGAAAAGTATCGATATTCTGTACTCGGTACTCGTATCGTTCTATCACTATGCACGCCAAGGAGAGCGGGGGGGTTTACTTAAGTATTTCGGGAACAATTTTTTTTTTATTAAAATGCTTGGTTGCGTGGAAGCATATATTAAAAAGTCCTTTTGAATATTGAAGTTTCAAGTATTTCTAAAATTTACCGTTATATGAAAAGCCGTAATTTTAGTCCGATTTCAATAATTTTGAACGTTTTGCTTTTATGTGGCAAGCACAATAACCCTACCGAATTTGGTACAAATTGGTAGAACGGTTACTGAGATACATATATGTGATCATAGGTGGGCGGTGCCACGCCCATTTTCCAAAATTTTAGCATAAACGTATTTCTTGGTAAAGAACAGCAACAACAACAGCAAGCGTCAATTTTGAATAAATTAGCTTTAATATTTACTGATTTATCGAAGATTTCGTATTTCTCTAAAATATCCTTATATGGAATGTAGGCGTGGTTATTGTCCGATTTTAAAAACTTTCGGCCATTTGGTATGCTATACCAAGACCAACAACTGTGCCAACTTTAGAAGAAATCGGGTAGCGGTTGCCAAGATATACACATGTAACCAGAAGTGGGCGTGGCTAAGCCCATTTTTCAAAAATATATAATAATTCTTATTTTACGTCTTAAAACTATTGTAAATATCAATTTTGAGTGAATAATCTTCAGTAGTTACTAAAATATTGCAGTTTTCGTATTTCTGAAAATTACCGTTATATGAGAGGTAGGCGTGGTTATTGTCCGATTTTGCCCATTTTCAATACCATCTGTCCTACGCCAGAAAGAAGTGCACGTACCAAGTCTCGTTAAGATATCTTAATGTTTACTTGAGCTTTCTTGTGTACAGACGGACGGACGGACAGACAGTCACCGCTTAATCGATTTCTCTTTTCATTCTCATCATTTATGTATACATTTGTCTATATCTATCTCGATTCGTTTTGCCTGTTACAAACAACCGTTATGTGAAGAAAGTTATAATACCCTTGTGCACAAGTGCGCTCGGGTGTAAAAATAGCCAAGTGAAACAGGGTGCCGTGAAGGTCAGGTTAAATCGACCTGATGCCCCATTGAGTATATCGAACTCTACTGTGTTACGATTGGCCGAATAGATGTGATTTTCCAATATTATTATGCGTTCCAGCTTTTAAGGTATTTCGTCTGAACTAAGTATATGTATATTGCATTTCGGTAGAACAGTGATTAGCACCAATTTTTAAATTGCCACCAACTATACTGTAAAGCTTCTAGGAGAGATTCACTATAGAATCGGGGCATTGATGCCGCTAGGTGGTGAAGAGGAAAAAATATGCAAATTTATTTCGTTTTGCGAATAACCGTGCTATGAAATGCTGTACAGTTGGAGAATTTCAAGAACTTCTTCACTGATATAACACCTTCCTTAGGTTATTTAAAGAGGCAAATGACCACCAAACCATAATCTTAGCAGATGAATGTGCCAATGAAAATCGTTAACGAGAATTTTGGTGAAAATGTTGGACCAAAAAGTTTCAATAACAAATAATAAATTTTGGGCCGGACGAAGTTGGCCGGGTCTGCTAGTATATGATAAAACGCGATATTCATGAATATACGTCAGTATTTAGCTCAAAATTTATTTGTAGAACTTCGTGAAAAGACAACACTTAATCTTGTATTGTTAGAGGCCTGATAACCCAGAATAATTTTTAAGTTCTTGAAGGACCTTCATACAATGGGCCGTGAGA
>NW_023477919.1:0-2695 GCF_013731165.1 Rhagoletis pomonella | reverse complement strand
ACGAACGGTGAACCCGCTTTAAAAAGTTTGAAAGTTTGGTGAAACTTGGCAGAATTATGGTGCATTTACATGGTATGAATCTGATCATAAGCCGTATGAATTTTCCTATAAAAGAAGCACCAACTCTATGAAGAAATGAATGAAATCGATATATATTTAATAATTTTGACTTAAATACTTGGCAAGAATTCTTTTTGTAAACAAACAAACAAATTTCATTGTGTGCTAACTTTGAAACTAAATAGAAGCTTATTTTTTTTTAATGTGCTTTAAAAAGGACCTACTATTCAAACATATTTGTAGATAAACTATTTTTTGTTCAGAAATGGCTTGTTTACGTTTTTTGTCTTGCATATTAAAAACGTTTGGCATAAGTTGAAATCGTAGGGATGCCGTTTTCTTTGGTTTCTCAATGGATTTTTTACTTGAAAAAGCACCAAAATATATATGCAATACTTCTACATATCGTCGTTTAAAGTACAACACCGCGCATCAAGAGAATGCAAAACCTCGTATGTGAGGTTGCCTAAATTTTATAGGAGAGAAAGACTTGTCCTAATTAAAAACGGTTCTCTCTTTTAAACTCAATTATCTCTTCTCCTTATGTCTAAATATCGATATTTTATTATAAATGGCTAAGGGCTTGATCTCAGGAGCTTCCGGTGACCAAATATCCTTTTTGGCACACATTTTAGTTTCGAGGTTTTGCAGAGCCACGATACGCGCTTTTGTACTTTAAACGACGGCGTTACACAATACGTTAGTGTTTGGCCTAGCTTCTCCTTCGATATGGATCGTGCGCTTTGATTTTGTCACAAAGACTCCGAACGACAATTGTACAGAATACACTCGGAGGTTAACTATTACCGACAGAGGGGCAAGCGCTATTAAAAAAAAACTTTTTTGTTTTTTACATTTTAATGTTGGTGGAAAACTGGGCTTGAATCAGTGTTGGCACTAATCGATTGATTTTTTAATCAATTAGTTAATTCGATTAAATCCAATCCGATTACAGTTAATCATGATTAATTTTAATCTGATTAAACAGTTAATCGTAACCACGATTATACAAATTAATTTTTAATCACTAACCCTTAATCTGATTAAGTAGATTTGGTGATTAATTAATTTATGCTGGAATTTTCCTGTGAACAAAAGTCCAGTTAGTCGGGTATGGCTAAGTCGGTTTTCCTCATCTAAGCGATTTCGTGTGCATTTTTATTAAGATCTATTCCAACAGACGTTTTACAAACTAAGTTTTAATATCCCTCTGCACATGTGCGCTGGGTTGTAAAGGTTCCCAGTTTATGTATTACTAATAACAATAATTATAACTTTTTTATATTATGTGCTTTTTATAAGCATAAAACACGAAATAATTACTGTAACTAGTGTTTGGTCTCGAATTCGAATAAACTAGACAACAGATTTTCTTTTTAACTGGATTAATCGCTCAGTTGATTACGATTAATTAATTTTAACCTCTACCATATATGTGGCAGATCTACCACATATTTTTTTAAATTTGAGTGTCTACCACATCTACCACAAAAGGCTTAAAATCTACCACATTTTTAGACAGAACATTTGTTTACAATTTTCACATAACTCTAAAATTTTAACTCAATTCTAATACGAAATATAAAAATTAATCTATAAATTTTTAAAAAGGTACATCATAAATTTTGCTTTAAATATACCTGTGCCCTAACTTTTTAATATTTAAAAAATCCGCATATTTATATTTGCTAAAGTATTAAGCAATGGAAAAATAATTTGGTGGATTTTTTCGCATAAATAAGTCTGTAGGATTTTTCTCAAATTAATAAAAAAATATTTTTTTCTTTATGATTATATTTTCTAACTAGAAAACTAATGTTATACTTGTTGTTGCATCAATTGCGTTGAATCTATACGATCCACTGGCACCAATATTTCCCGATCTAATTTTTGAGTTGTGCCTCTTTTGACGACGGTGTGCGATATGTATACCCAATAAAAATATGAATTGGAAAATCAACCAAATCTTATTCAAATCTACCACATTTTTTTGCCGATTCTTCCACACTAAAATAAGAAGGGGTTTGCACACTGTGCTGAACACTCTTTGTTCGAATCAAATTGATTTTGATTTTCTGTCCGAACGACTTGATGATACGGGTTGCCGCGTTTTCTTTCATATGCGTTTGCAGCGAATTGAATGTGTTTTTTGCCCTCAAAATCATATCTAGGTAACAATATCATCAGCTGTTTGCTTCAGAAATGTGCCGAACTGAACGGTGAACCGTACTTCACCACCCTCTCCGGCAATAATCTTTTGAGAGCAAATAAAAAGTTGTGCGGATACGAACGGTGAACCCGCTTTAAAAAGTTTGAAAGTTTGGTGAAACTTGGCAGAATTATGGTGCATTTACATGGTATGAATCTGATCATAAGCCGTATGAATTTTCCTATAAAAGAAGCACCAACTCTATGAAGAAATGAATGAAATCGATATATATTTAATAATTTTGACTTAAATACTTGGCAAGAATTCTTTTTGTAAACAAACAAACAAATTTCATTGTGTGCTAACTTTGAAACTAAATAGAAGCTTATTTTTTTTTAATGTGCTTTAAAAAGGACCTACTATTCAAACATATTTGTAGATAAACTATTTTTTGTTCAGAAATGGCTTGTTTACGTTTTTTGTCTT
>NW_023477918.1:0-2695 GCF_013731165.1 Rhagoletis pomonella | reverse complement strand
TAGCAAAACATCCATCCAGTGAAGACTTGTTACTGCTTAATTGGGTTTATTATTTTGTGCTTTTTATGTGCTTTGCAAATATCGTTAAACATTGAAAAATCGCTAAAAATATCGCCCAGTAAACATTGAAAAATCGCTTGACGCCACGGTAGCCGACCAACTTTATAAATTTTGGTCGAACACAGATATATATTGCTGAGGAATTAGGTGATATTAAGGGGCTTTTTAGGGCCGTCAAAATTATTTAAGGTGCTCAGTCAGTTTCCGGGATAATTAAGATTTTAATGGGTTAAATGTAACATAGCAAAACATCTATTATGTGAAGACTTTTTGTTTAACGTTTTAAGTTTATGGAAAACTGTCAAATGTACTCATTGAGGTGTTTAATAAACTCAGAGTTTAATTTGACATTTGTTTGTTAACTTTTTCTTATTTACATTTAGCCTGTCCCCGTACTCCAGCATTTAGACAGAAAAAGTCCGAAGTAGCCGTGGTGTAGAATACCAACCGTTTAGCCATAAAGAGATAAAAAAAAATTAGCTAAATAGAACTTTCCATGCTGATTTCAACCATATGAAGATTATTTGGCGCAAATAAAAACTAAAGCCAGTAAAAAAGGTTCAAGTTTAACTTTTATATTTATAATATCTCGGAAACTATTTGACCGATCACAAACGTATTGATGCTAATTTAAAGATAATTTAAATACCTTTTACGCCATTAAAAAAAGAAAAAAAAATAGATATATGTATTTTGATTATTAGATGTTTCTGGCTTAAAAATATAAATTAAAGGAAACAATTATGTCCACCAAGAGAAATATCCCCTAATTACCTTTATTTTGACGTCATTAGTTTTTTAATAGGTCATATTGTTCAAAAGATAATAATATTTAAAAAACTTTTAAAATTTAACTTTAACCATTGATATGTCCTTTATTTTTTTCTTTAGCCAAATAATTTTTGTAGGGTTGGAATTAGCACAAAAAGTTCTATTGAGTCACATTTTTGTTTTTGCATAGCTAGATTACTGATATTCTACACTTGTGTGGACGGAACGACCTGGGACTATTTCTGATTAAATCCTGCAGTACGGGAACAGACTAACCGTCGGCAAATTGGTTGCAGGTTTGGATTAGCAAAGACACAAACCAAATTCGATCAAAACGGGTTGCATTGCATTTGGTTTGTGTCTTTGAAAATCCAAACCTGCAACCAATTTGCCGTTAGTCTGTTCCCGTACTGCAAGATTTTATTTGGCGAAAGTTGAAAAGAAAGAAGATATCAATGATTAAAGTTAAATGTTTTGATTTTTTTAAATGACGTCAAAATAAAGGTAATTAGGGGTATGTCACTTGGTGTGCATAATTTGTTTCCTTTCTTTATAGTTTTAAGCAAGAAATACCTAATAACCAAAAAATATATAAATATATTTTTTTTTAAATGGCGTTTATTTAAAATTGTATACGTCGCGTAAAACGTACCTAAATTATCTTTAATTTACCATCAATAAGTTTGTAATCGGTCAAATAGTTCCCGAGATATTATAAATAAAAGAAAAATATAAAAGTTTAACTTTAACTTCTTTTATGGGCTTTAGTTTTT
This sequence comes from Rhagoletis pomonella, assembly GCF_013731165.1. Classification (NCBI taxonomy): domain Eukaryota; kingdom Metazoa; phylum Arthropoda; class Insecta; order Diptera; family Tephritidae; genus Rhagoletis; species Rhagoletis pomonella. The sequence goes on along the minus strand of NW_023477918.1, from coordinate 1,091 downwards.
ATTTGCACCAAATAATCTTGGTATAGTTAAAATCAGCATGAAAAGTTCTATTTAGCTACGTTTTTTATTTCTTTATGGCCAAATGGTTGGTATTCTGCAACAAGGCTACTGCGGACTATTTCTGTTTAAATCCTTGAGTACGGGAACAGGCTAAATGTGAATGAGAAAAAGTAAACAAACAGATGCCAAATTAAACTCGTGAGCTTCTTAAACACCCCAATGATTACACTTGACAAATGTTCATAAACTCTAACAGTTAAACTCGAGTTAATATTTTAACGTGAACATAGTATTGGGGCCAATTTCAAATGAATATTTAAACGGCACATACGTTTAATTTTGGATTGTTGCGTAAATGCCATTTAACTTCCGTTGGGTTTCAGATCAACTTTATTTAAATATGCCAAATAAGTGGCAGCACTGTTGCTTCCTCCTTGAAATTGTTGTTGCATTTGCTTGTTTGTTTACATTTTGTACTGAACAGCTGATTGTTCTTTGGCAAGATTGATAAAACAACCTACCTATCAATCTTGGTTGTTTGGTACAAACACAGGGTTGCATATCTCATATTTAAATAACCAATATTGGCCATTTAAGTGCAGATTAAATGTGTGATCTGAAAATGAATTGTGGAAGTTAAACAATAATCTCTACTTAAGTAACAAAAAATATTTGATATGAATTGAATTAATCTTAGAGATACATACATATTTTACAAATATTTTTTATATATACTTCTACATAAATCTTTTATTTAAAGGCCCGATTTTTTTTTACTTAACCTTCAAGTTTGATTCTTAAAAATAATCTCAAGTGACAACACTATTCCTAAATCGCAAAATTAGGAGTGCACATAATTTTCAGTGTCCAGAATCCAGCCCCAGATCAGGCTATAAATTGAAGGCTTTTCTCATTAAAAAATTAAAAAATTTATTTCAGATTGCAGTCATAGATATATCAGGCACCTGTATGGCTGATGATTAATGTAAGTGCCATATTCAGTGGGAGAGCTCGTTATGGTTTACTATCATGATTGTTTTGAGGTAACCATACAAAATCAAGCAATCCATAGCATACTATGATTGGTTTTC
>NW_023477917.1:0-2695 GCF_013731165.1 Rhagoletis pomonella | reverse complement strand
GGTATGAAGAATATGGGATTTTCCGGTAGTTAAGGATGATTAAGATTTTTTCTTTGTACCTAACCACAGCAGATTCGTCCAAACCTTTTCTCAATAGATATTCATACCTACTCGCGCAACCTATAAGTAGCTATAATAAATCAGCTATAGTTTATGAAGGCAGTGTATGGTCATTTTGAAGACCACTTTTTTAGAAACAGCGTTAAAATAAAGACTGTGTTATTTACATAATTAATATTTTCAGTAGCTATGGCTCATAAAAAGGCTAAGCTTGATAAAGAAATGTTTGCTTCTTTTTGCTCTAATCCCTTCAACAAAATAAACCACGTTTCTTCAGATACACGACGGCTTTCTGACGGCTTAATATCAAAATTCCCTACGCTATCAAAACGGATGCGAATTTGTGGATCGTGCAGGAAAGAGCTCAGCAAATTGAAGGAATTACCGACTTCGAAAAGTAATGAGCCTTGTGAAGACGTTATTCCAGATAGAGACCATATTGAATCTGAGAAGATGACCGAATTTCCGATGACGATGGCTCCAACTTTACTGAAGAAAATATGACTTCAAGGGATGAGTGCCAAAACCAATACCACAAGGATGCAGTAAAAGTACTTGAGCAAATAAAAGAAAAGTACAAAACTTCAACTAGTAGAGCAGACAAAATTCAACTTCTCACGCTTGCTCCACCGACATGGAGTCGCGCAAAAACAATGGCTGAGTTTGGAACATCAGAAAGAAAAGCCAGGATTGCTAAAAAATTAGTTGCAGAGCATGGCATACTCACACTCCCAAACACAAAGAAAGGAAAATCTTTAGAGTGCAAAACTGAAGCTCTAGTGACTCAGTTTTATCAGCGCGATGATATGAGTCGCCTGATGCCAGGGATGAAAGACTGGGTGTCTGTACGAATTGACGGTAAGAAAGTTCAAATGCAGAAGAGGATAATTCTCTGCAACCTGAATGAGCTGTTCGCGAGCTTTCAATCTGAACACGAGGATATTAAAATTGGATTCACAAAATTTACCCAGCTCAGGCCAAAACATTGCGTGTTGGCAGGAAGCAGCGGAACTCATACAGTATGCGTTTGCATTTATCATGAAAATGTGAAGCTGATGTTGAAGGAAATCAACTTGAATTATTTAACAAATGATTCGCCGGAAGATTTGAACAGTTACCGTGATTGCCTTAAATTGACAATGTGTCCTAATGTATCAACTTCTTGCCACTTGGGTGAATGCTCAAATTGCCCGGGAACTACGTTCATCAAAGAGAATTTGGTCAAGTCTTTTGACCGAGAATTTGTGGAGGAGGTCAAATTTGAATCTTGGCTGCAGTCTGAAAGGTGCACATTGAAAACAGTTATCTTAAGTGTGGACGATTTTGTGGAAGAAATTTGTACCGGATTGGTAAACTTGAGAACCCATGACTTTCTAGTCAAGGAGCAGCGGTCATTCTTCGAAAATTTGAAGATACATTTGCAGGCAGGTGAATTCGTTATTTCATACGATTTCGCAGAAAACTATAAATATGTTATCCAGGATGCCATACAAGCATTCCATTTCAATAACGACCAAGCAACTATATTTACAATAGTTATTTACTACATGAAAGATGGAAAACTGGAACATAAAAGTATGGCAATCATATCCGACGATTTGAAGCATGACGCCGTTGCTGTTTATGAGTACCAGAAGATAATACTAAATTATCTAAAATCCGAATTCACAGTAGCGAAGGTATACTACGTTTCGGATGGAGCTCGTCAGCATTTTAAAAACAAAAGTAGCTTCGCAAATCTTATGGCTCATGAAACAGATTTCGATACACCAGCTGAGTGGCATTTTCATCCTACTGCTCATGGTAAAGGAGCATGTATAGGAGCAAATATTAAAAGAAATGCAGCGAAGTATAGCCTCCAATGCTCTCATCAAGCCCGTATCTTAGATGCGAGAGCTTTATTCCGGTGGGCAAAGAAGTACTGTAAAGAAACTGAAATAATTTTTAGTAGCAAAGATGATCATGCGGAAACTGCGAAATCACTGAAGAGCAGATTCGATGCTGCAGTAACAATCGATGGTACCGCTCAATATCATGCTTTCATACCGATTGGCGATGGAAGGCTCAAGTTAAAGAAGTTTTCTTCCTCTACCCAATGTGATTTCTTTCCAAAAGCGAAACCCGAAGTGAAATCAACAGCAGAACCCAGTAACCCTAAGAAAGGATTGACGAAAAAAGCCACAAAGAAAGGTGGAAAATAAGGTGGATGGAAGGCTGGCTATTATAAAATTAACTATCTTGTATACTTTTTATGTATCTATTTATTAAATTATATATTAAAAACTATTCTAAATAAATAAAAAAATTCATAATTTTGACCAATTCTATAGAAAAACAGTTATTTTATTCCAAAGGTGTACATATTGTGGGTATTGTTATATAGCGTTGGAAAGGTAATTGTATCTAATTTTTTATATGTCTTATTTTCAGGTTTCAGAAAAACTTAGGTCATATATTAAAAATTAAAAAAAACGCTGTTTCGAGTTACTAAATGCTCATTTTAAAAGATAAACAAGTCGTATCCCACTAAGCGACCTCAAAACTCTTAAAGAAAAATACCTAAGCTTTCTTTTGAGCAAAAAATAAACAATCTTAATCATCCTTAACTACCGGAAAATCCCATATTCTTCATACC
>NW_023477916.1:0-2696 GCF_013731165.1 Rhagoletis pomonella | reverse complement strand
AATATATTTGAGGAGGGTTGCCACCTGTTTGAAAATTGAACTAAATTATGACTTATTAAAATATAGGTATTAAATTAAGGAAGTTTAAGATAGATGACTGTTGGAAATATTTTTGAGGAGAGTTTCCACCTTTTTGAAAATTTTAACTCGAAAGCTTAGTATGTTGCGCCAATGTATTTTCAATATAAAGCGATAAAATAAATAAACCAACGAAAAATTAGTCCCTTGTCAAATATGTTTGATTTATTATTATTTTTTTATGGATATGTACAAATGTAGAGCGGGTACGGACGATGTGTGGTGGCTGACGGCCGTTCCTGGTTGAACACGGGAAAATAAGTACCTGCGCTCTTTTCAATAGAATTGAGTTCAACCTCAAAGCAGTAAAACTGTTTGGAGGGGAAGTTAAAAAATAGTTAATTTGGCGGGAAAAGTTTATGACAGTTTCTAATAAATACAGATGTACATTAGAGTGGTAAAAAAAATAAAGTCGGTGTTTTAATGCCGGCACACCCTAGGATTGATCCATATCGAAAAAAATATACCCCTATTTTTTTATTTTGAAATCAAAAAATATTTAGGGAGTGCTCAAAGCGTTCAAAGTTTTCCATGTATTTTATATGGAGAAAAAACAATTTTTCGTAGAAATGGTATAAAACTCTTGAAAATCAATATTTTTCGACCGGAAAACTATGGTTCTCTTCAGGAGACTAATATCCAATTGTTTATTTAACCACTTTTTATGATTAAAGATTTTTTATTGGTCCTCCCATTGCATTTTCTAAGGGCTTTGGAGGACCTATAAAATATAGTTACCATGAAAAAATTGTTAAAGAAACAATTGTGTATTATTACCGGGAATCTCTTCAAGATAAGTAAAGTTTTCCGATCGAAAAATATTGATTTTCAAGAATTCTACACTATTTCTACGAAAAGATGTTTTTTTTTCCATATAAAATACATGGAAAACTTTGAGCGCTTTGAGCACTACCTAAATTATTTTTTATTTCAAAATAAAAAATATGGGTATATTTTTCGGTATATAACAATCCTAGGGGGTGGCGGCATTAAAAATGCGACTTAATTTTTTTACATACATTTTTGGACCACTTTAGTGTACTTGTATGCGTACATATGAACCTATATTATTAAGCATTAGGGTGGACCGTTTTGGATTGATTAAATAAATGAAATATTGCAATGTGGGTATCAAACTAAAGAGTGTTAAGAAGACTTACAATCGAAAATATGTTTGAGGAGCAATATGGGTGCCAAACGAAAGGTATTTGATATCTTGATTTGGAAATATTTTTTATAGGATTATCATCTATCTAAAAGTAAAGACTGAAAATATTGAAATGAAATGAAATATTACATAACTGGTTCCAAACGAAAATATTTGGGAAAGCTTTACTAGGGAATTTTTTTAAATCTTTCCACTTATCCAAAATCCGAACATTGTAAATAAATATAGAGTTTACAACATATTATCAAACGAAGTGATCATATTTTCAACGAAGAGCTGGTACACAAATTACTTAATGTAAAAAATTCATAAACAAGTAATTTTTAAGCAAACAACACACCGACTCCAATTCTCATATAAAAGTGTAATAGTACCGTTAATTTTTTCATGATCCAATGATCGGATCTAAACGAAATTAGGGGGCACCGAAATTGCGCATATGGAAACTGTGCATTTAGACATTATTTCGGCTTCAACCGAAACTGTGCATGTATGCTTTATTTCGGTTTTTGCCATATGCATTATTTCGGTTTGAAACCGAAACTGTGCATATATGCATTACTTCGTTTTTTTTCATATGCATTATTTCGGTTTTAAAACGAAAGTATGCATATGCATAATTTCGGTATTTTCTCATATGCATTATTTCGGTTTTCAACCGAAACTGTGCATGTATGCATTACTTCGGGGTTTTCATATGCATTATTTCGGGTTTCAACCGAAACTGTCCATGCATGCATTATTTCGGATTTTGTTATATGCATTATTTCGGTTTTCAACCGAAACTGTGCATGTATGCATACCTTTGTCTTTCACATATGCATTATTTCGGTTTTCATCCGAAACTGTGCATGCATGCATTATTTCGGTTTTTGTTATATGCATTATTTCGGTTTTCTAACGAAAGTGTGGATATGGATAATTTCGTTTTTTCTAATATGAAATATTTGCTTCTACTTAGTAAGGGTTTTAATCCCTAAGCGCGGCTGAAAGCCGCCTACGCAGAGAAAAGTTCTGCGCAAAAATACTTCCGCTCTTCTTTTCCGGCAATACAGAAAGGAGAATTCTACTTGGTAAGGGCTATAATCCCTAAGCGCGGCCGAAGGCCGCCTAGGCAGAGAGAAGTTCTGCGCAACAATACTTCCGCCCTTCTTTTCCGGCAACACAGAAAGGAGAATTGTACTTAGTAAGGGTTATAATACCTAAGCGCGGTCGAAGGCCGCCTACGCAGAGAGAAGTTCTGCGGAAAAATACTTCCGGCCCCCTTTTCCGGCAACACAGAAAAGAGAATTCTACTTGGTAAGGGCTATAATCCCTAAGCGCGGCCGAAGGCCGCCTACGCAGAAAGAAGTTCTGCGCAAAAATACTTCCGGCCCCCTTTTCCAGCAACACAGAAAGGAGAATTCTACTTAGTAAGGGTTATAATCCCTAAGCGCGGCCGAAGGCCGCC
>NW_023477915.1:0-2696 GCF_013731165.1 Rhagoletis pomonella | reverse complement strand
CATTTTAACATGTCACGAAAATAAAACAATTGAGAACATCAGCGTTTTAAAAAAAAAACGACCAGCGCGACCTCTAAAAAAAATTTTTTTTCAAAATAAAAAAATACGTGTCTCTTCTTTCATCACAAATAACAATATTCTGATGTAGCGTTTATGAATTTCCAAAAAGTAGTTGCGTTCCAGATGCTTCACGATATTCACGAAATTCACGATTTGCAGGAACAGCTGTTTTCCCCATTAATAAACCTTACGGGAGGTGGTCACCTGGAACGACTTCCTGTAAAAACCTGCAAATCGTGAAGCATCTGGAACGCCACTAGTGTTTTTATGAACCACTCTAGTCAATATATACTTAAATAAGAACAAGCCAAAACTTAATGTTAGAAAAACAAAAGCAATTGTAATCAACGGCGAAGCGCATGATGATCTGATTGTTAATGATGGAATAATAGAAAAATGCGAAGAAACTAAGTATTCGTCACCGATAAAAAATTAAATTTCGATAAACACCTAAATTAAATCTGAAGTAAAATTTCAAAAAAATTAGATTTTTCCAGAGAATGCGTAAGAAAGTGTCTATAAATAGCACCGTAAAGATATGTAAATGTCATGATTAAGCCACATTTCGAGTAATGCTCGACCATACTATTCTTAGGATCCAGTGACATGAAAAACAGAATGCAGAAATTGCAAAACGGCGAACTTTGTCCAGCACAAACTTAATTTTTTGTATTGAAACATTTTGGTCCAACATTTTCACCAACAGTTCACGTTCATGATTTTCAGTGACGCATTTAATATTACGGTTTGGTGGTTGTCAGAAGGTATATTTCCATTGCTATCTTAAATAACCTAGCAGAAGTGTATATGCATACAAAGATACGTAATAGCTTTAGTGCGTTTCAGGCGCCACGCCCCCTTATAAAATAGCCGCAATTTTCTCTAAAAGTATGGGATTGATTTCATATATCTCCATACCATGTTCGAGTACTCTACCATGAACACTTCCAGAGATATGCAGTGTAAAAATTCGGTTTGTATGGGAGGTGCTCCGCCTCTTTTTCCAATAGCACCAATTTTTCTTCGTGACTATGCGATTTATTTTATGTCTTGTACATACCAAGTTCCAGTACTTTACCATGAACACTTGCAGAGATATAAAGTGTGAACATTTTGGTTTGTATGGAAGGTGCCACGCCCCCATTTCCAATAACGGCAATTTTGCCCATGAATATGCGATAGCTTTCATATATATCCATACCATGTTCGAGTAAATACTCTACCATGAACACTTTCAGAGATATGCAGTATGAAAAATACGGTTTGTATGGCAGTTGCCCCGCCCCCTTTTCCAATAACGCAATTTTTCTCCATGAGTATGCGATTTTTCATATATCTCTATACCATGTTCGAGTAAATACTCTACCATGAACACTTCCAGGGATATGCATTGTGAAAAATTCGGTTTGTACGGTAGGTGCCACGCCCCCTGCACCTAGCGGTATGAAATATACTTTACATCCGATTCTCATACCTACCATATATGCACATAAAATTTCATAAAGATCGGTCAAGCCGTTTAGGAGGAGTTCGATCACTAACTCCGTGACATGAGATTTTTATATATTAGATAAGAAACAGCTGTGCGTAAACGGCGGTTTCCGACTGAATTTCAGTTTTTTTGCAAAGGTATACATACATATGTATATTTTCCTGCCATAAATATATCGATGGTTCTCTACAATAACGACAAAATTCAAAATTTAAAAAATAAAAACTCGTACTATTGTTAAGTGACTCATGTCTTTAATCGTTGTCTTATTCATGCATAATCTTTACTACTTACTTAAGTTAGGATTAGACATGGGTTAGCCAAGGATTATAGACATGAGCCTCTTAACGGTAATAAGGGATTTGATTTTTTGAATTTTGAGTTGTGTCGTTATTGCAGAGAGATGTGAATTCATATATTTCGATAATGAAATAAATTCCGGCATAAATACGATTTTTATTTAGATATTTATAGATATGTAACTCAATTTCAGCGCCACCTGGCGGCAAATTTTTTTCGAAAGAATTCATTTTCCTGTTATCAAGACATATTTTGAATCTGAAGATAATCGGACCATAAACACGATTTTTAGTAATAATTCGACTCCAACGCCACTTGGCGGCTCTTTTTTTTGCAATGGTATGGTTTTTCCTATTTTCCTATTGTCAATACATATCTCAAATATCGGGCGAATCGGCCCATAAATACGGGGTTTACTAATAACTCGACTTCAGCGCCACCTAGTGGTTGTTTTAACAGTTATTCTGCTATTCGGAAGGTAGACAAATTCAAGAAACAAATATCATAAAGATCGGTCCAGCCGTTCTTGAGTTATAAATGGTGTAACTAACACGACTTTGTTTTATATATATAGATAGACTGACCCCGATCACATATGTGCTCGAACTTTAAAGGGTGTGTTTTGCAATTCCTGCATTCTGTTTTTCATCTCACTGGATCCTAAGAATAGAATGGTCGAACATTGTTCGAAATGTAGCTTAATCATGATATTGAATATCTTTACGGCGCTATTTATATACACTTTCTTACGCATTCTCCGGAAAAATCTAATTTTTTTGAAATTTTGCTTAAAATTGAATCTAGGTGTTTATCGAAATTTAATTTTTTATCGATGACGAATACT
>NW_023477914.1:0-2696 GCF_013731165.1 Rhagoletis pomonella | reverse complement strand
TATCTGTGAGTGCAATTAGCAATCTTTTAAGTTAAATTTCAGCTTTTAAAATAGAGTTCTCAAATAGGCGGCGTTGACTTACCTTTTTTTTGTTTGTTTTCTTATGTTAATGCTTTAATAAATGCAATTTCTATTTGAATGTATTGTCAGAAATGTATTCCAAGTACCATTAAGTATTTTAAAAACAAAAAACTTTTGACTTTCGTCCAGCTAGATCTGCTATCCGAACCACTGTGCCGCGAAGCTGCTGTAGAAAAATACGCAGCATACAAAGCTACCCTTCAGCCAATGGCGACACGCGCGACAATTGAGCGTTACCGGGAGAAAAGGAGAGAAGAGAGACGCCTTTTCAAGAAAAAGAAAAGAGAGGCAGAAAGGCGTGAGTGCGAAGAGCTTGAGATGCTGGCAGACAGGAGCGCGGCTCGAAAATTCTATCAGAAAAAAAGGCAGCAATCACGTAGTTTTAAGACCGGGGCTAGCTCCTGCAAAGATGAAGATGGAAATCTGGTAACAGATGTCCATAGTACACTTGAGATATGGAGGGAACACTTTTCATTGATTTTAAATGGCGAAACAGATGGCGCGTTTGATGAAGGAGAACCCAAACCAATGTATAGGGACGAAGCCTTCTTAATATTGCATAGAAGGTCCTGTCGACTATACTGTGTGAAAGACTGAAGCCGTTCACGAACCAGCTGATTGGACCTTATCAGTGTGGCTTCAGACCCGGTAAGTCCACCATTGACCAGATTTTTACAGCACGTCACATCCTGGAGAAGACACTAGATAAGCAAATCGACACACGATATTTTGGTTGACTTTAAAGCTGCTTGTGATAGCACGACGCCATATCCAAATTTGGGATCCCCGCAAAACTAATACGGCTATGTACAGTGACGTTGAGCACAACCTTCAGCTCCAAATTGAGAAGGACCTCTTCGCGCCGTTTGAGACCAAACGAGGTTTTAGACAAGGCGATTCACCCTCGTGCGATTTTTTTAATCTGATGCTGGAAATAAGAGCTGCCAATCTGAATCGCAGCGGCACCATACATAGCAAAAGAACGATGCTGCTGGCGTATGCAGATGATATCGATATCGTAGGTCTGAAACAAAGAGACGTAACCGCAGCATTTTGCAGTTTAGAAAAAGAAGCTAAAGAGGTTGGTCTAGCGGTGAACGAGGGAAAGACAAAGTACCTCCTAGCAACATATAAAGAGTCCACGCGATACGGGACACACGTCACTGACAGATATAACTTTGAAGTAGTGAAGGACTTTGTCTACCTGATCCAGCATAAACACCACCAACAACGTCAGCCTGGGGATCAAGCGAAGAATAACTCTTGCCACCGGGTGCTACTTTGGGCTCATTAGGTAATTGAAAAGCAGAGCCCTCTCTCGACGAATGAAACTCACGCTGTACAAATCTCTCATCATGCCCGTCCTTTTATATGGCGCAGAATCTTGGGCGAGAATTTAGTGACCCTTATATTACTAAAACCCTGTTTACAACATTAGTTAGGCCGATTCTGGAATGCGGCTCGGTGGTTTGGAATCCAAGGTATCAAATTTACTCAGACAAGATAGAATCAATTCAAAAACAATTCCTACTTTTTGCTTTAAAAAATTTCCGATGGGATTCTCAATATAAATCAAATGCTGGGTATAATTTTTATGGTTAAATTACTGACAGGCTCAATTTCAAGTCCATCTCTTCTGCCTGATGTAAGCTTTAATGTTCCCTCACGCGTATCAAGACACTTTTGTCCCATATTTCTGAAAGCTTGTAAAACCAATTTTGAATTGCACGACCCACTCCGTTGCTTATGCCAGGATTTTAACTCTCATTCCAGCACGTTTGATATATCAGATCCGCTTTTCAGCATTAAGAAAGCGATACTCTCCTCTCTCAATAAGTGAATTATTGACATAAATACATAAAATCAGCTGCTGAATTTAGTTCTGCAGCTGAACAGTTTTAGATCTCGACACTTAACAAACTCCTGCCTATCGTGACTCGCGCAAAAATTTAAAATATTGGTTCCGTACGTCATGCGGACTGCGCCCCTCGTGCGGATGGGCGGGAATGGAGGGTAAAAACCGTTGGGATATTATTATGTCAAACAAAGATGAGAAGGCTTTGGGGGCTTTCGAGAGAACTATTCTACGCAAAATCTACGGCCCTGTTTTCGTGGATGGCGGATATCGGAGAAGATGGAATGACGAACTGTTTGAGCAATTTAACGACATGGACATACCTAAGCGCATAAAAATACAGCGATTTCGATGGCTTAGACATGTTGTACGCATGGATGACAACTCTCCCTTGAAAAGATCATTCGACTCCGCACCCATGGGTGGACAACGAAAGCAAGGGCGCCCACGAACGCAATGGAAGGACCAAGTCCAGAAGGACCTGTCTGCGCTCGGGATTACCAACTGGCCCAAACCGACAAACGGTAGTAGTGCCAAATAAGAAGTATTAGTTAGAAAAATTTACCACAGGGTGATGGTATGAACGCCGCTTAAAAAATTCTAAAGTTTAAATGTTAAGTGTACAGTAGTGTAAGTGTATAGTTTATTTTTCAAATATAAGTTTTTCAATGTTTTCTCATAAATGTTTAAAGTCCAGTATGTTGTTAAAAATTGCTAATTGTCACAGATTAAATACAGAATTTGTTCCTTGTTTTTGTGT
>NW_023477913.1:0-2696 GCF_013731165.1 Rhagoletis pomonella | reverse complement strand
CAGGCCAAATTGACGCTTATAAAATTTTATGATAATCAATTGATGGGACACCCAGCTTAAAATTGATACGTTTATGTTTCTCTACTGGGTCATCTTTTTTTGACCAACGCATAGCAAGAGAGAGACTTCAAATTAATGTTGTTAGCATGCTTAGATACATAGTTTTTTATATCCTCAGCTCTTACTTTCGGCTCAAATGAAGGCAAGTGTACCCATACGTTGCGATCAGCAACGCACAGCTTAGTGCTATTATTAGAACCAACAACAACCACTTGCTTCTTTCGCCTTTTGTTTTTAACTTCATTCCAAGCAGTATTGTTGCTCAGGCCTTTGTTATCACTGATTGGTTGAGAAGCAGGAGTAAAAGCAGCATCGGCGATCTCCGAATAATCTGTCACTGCATTCATGGGCGTAGCCAGAACGAAATTTAGGGGGGGAGAGAACCATACAAAAAAAAAATTAAAAATAAAACCAATAACTTACTACAAAATTGTTTATTATAGCTTAAAATTATTGTAACCAACAGAGGTAAATATGATGTCCAAAAATAAATAAACAGAAGTTCACAAAAGTTATATAAAACTATTCCTCGATTTAAATTGTTAACTTTTTACTGAGCATGTTTATTTTACGAGGAGGAAGCGCCGAAAGCCTAACCCCGTCAGTGTGAGACTTTAACCCAAACTAAACTTCCTACCGTCATGTACCGTTCCCCTCCCGGTACCACCGTCAATGATTTCGTCGGGATTATAACACTGTGTGACTGATAAGGTTATAGATCTATTCTCTTATTCCCTGTAACCGCCAAAGCGATTTTGGCCAACTGACGCTATTTGGAAATGCTTTCAGAGCTGGGGCGTCGGTGTCCATTCGAACGACATAGTCAAGCCAGTTGAGCCGCTGTATTTTAATTCGCCATATACCAGCAAGGGTATGATGAGTGACTTATAGTGTAGTTTTCGAACGTCGAGAAAGGACTTTACTCCTGAATTGCCTACTCAGTCCAAAGCAGTACTCGTTGGCAAGAGCGATTCTGCGTTGGATTTCCATGCTGACATTATTATTTGGTGTTAATGCTGGTTCCCAAGTAAACGAAATTCTCTACTTTCTCGAAATTACAGCTGTCCAAAGTGACGTGGGTGCCAAGGCGCGAATGTGCTGATTGTTTGTTTTATGACAGGAGATACTTCGTCTTGTCCTCGTTTACCACCAGACCCATTCGCTTTGCTTCCTTGTCCAACTTGGAAAAGGCAGGACGGACTTCGCGGTTTTTCTTATCGATGATGTCAGTGTCATCGGTATAAGCTAGCAATTGTACGCTCTTGTAGTAAATTGTTCCTGAGCGGTTCAGTTCTGCAGATCTTATTATTTTCTCCAACATCAAATTAAAGAAGTCACTTGAAAGAGAGTCGCCCTGTCTGAAACCCCGTCTGGTGGCGAACGGCAACAAAGCAGAGCTGGTGGTATTGCTCAACGTCATTTTTCACAGCCGTATGAGTTTTGAGGGGATGCCAAATTCAGACATAGTGGCATATGGGAAACCCCTTTTAGTGCTGTCGAAAGCGGCTTTAAAGTCGACAAATAGGTGGTGAGTGCCGATCCTTTTCTCGCGGCTCTTTTCCAAGATCTGGCGTATTGTGAATACCTGGTCCATGGTAGATTTGGCAGGTCTAAAGCCACACTGATAAGGCCCAATCACTTCACTGAGGGTGGTATTCGGTCTTAACACAATACATTCGATAAGACCTTGCAACCTATGCTTAGAAGGCTGATCCCGCGGTAGTTGGCACGCATGGCGGGGTCGCCTTTCTTGTGGATTGGGCAGAGCGCACTTGTATTCCAGTCTTCGGGCATGCACCTTATTACCTCCTTGCCATCGTAATTAAATAGCTCAGCTGACAGGCCGTCAGCTCAAGCGGCTTTGGTACTTTTCGTCGTAGTCAGGCGCTGGGATATCGACTACATCGTCATCGAGCGGGACCTCCGGTTTGTCTTCTCCAATTATTTCAGTGCTTCTGCCATTCAAAAGTAAACGTCGCAAGGCTCCACGCTGACGTCCATCGCATTTCATGGATGGCGATGATGTCAGCCTTTATTTTCCCTAGGACATCAACAACCCGGGCACAGGCACCATCCCGATTAAGGGTTCGGATACTCCAAGTGCATACCCTAAAATCATAGTCCTTCCTATGTTTACCGTTATCGTAATCAAAAGAAGGGGGTATCATCCGAGGCATGTGGTGTTTTTTTCACTGGCCAGGGTTTTAACGTGGCGGGAACCAAACCCAGCGCACGCGGGCCACTACCAGGTGAATGGCAGTCAAAAGCTTTGCAGTAGTAGGAAATATTCAAAACAAAAGTCAAAAGCGAATATCTCAACTAAACCCTGATGTATTTTTTTAAATTCATAGCTCCACATACCTGTATAGTAAACCAAATAGCCGGACCAGACGTTATTCAAAATAAAAAATGTAAAAAAATAAACTTTTTTCCGTATACTCTGTAATATTCCTCCGCAATTTTGTGGGGTTAACTAACAATTTATAATCATTGCTTTGCAGCGAAATATCTTCTCTTAAATTTTATACATAGGTATGTATAAATATGAGGACGTATTGAACATTTTGAGTATGCAGAGTTTTTATGCTGGTATTTTCATTTATGCTAAATATATTACTTGATTTTGTTTTGTCACA
>NW_023477912.1:0-2696 GCF_013731165.1 Rhagoletis pomonella | reverse complement strand
ATATCGTTAACAATATAAATGACTAAATCGATAACAAAATCAATTATATAATCGATTATTATACCGATAATACAATCCATTAATGTATCGATAACAATATCGATTATTATATTGATTATTATATCGATTAAAATAGCGGTTATTTAATCAATAACAGTATCGATAACAATATCGATTATTTTATTGATAGCAATATCGATTATTATATCGAGAAAAATATCGAGTTTTATATCGATAACAATATCGATCTTCATCCTCATCCTTTTCTTCATATTTATCTTTATTTTTGCATATTCCTCTTCACCTTTACCTTAAGGTGTTTAAATTTACTTTGATCTTCGTTTTTGCCTGTACCTCTAGGAATCTTTGTTTTTGTTTTTATTCTCAAACCGCTAAACCGCTGAGAACTATTTCCACGTGCATTATTCCCCTTGAATTTGACAATTTATTCCCAACCAACCAACTGCCGCTAAAGAAGTTTCACTTCATAAATTCAAGAAATTTTAACTTATCCTAATTCTTATGTATCTGTTATTGTCTCCATTTTCGTCTTTATCTTCACTTTTTCTTCTTTTTTTGACTTCAACCTTATCATTTATTTCTTCATCTTCATATTTATCTTTATTTCAAAGCTTAATTTCAAATGTGTAGTGAAACAACAGGCGAAACATGTCAAATTGAACATGTTGCAGCAACATCTATACACAATACGGAAATGTTTAAACGACGGTTTAGGCCGTAATTTTCAACCAATTTTGAAGCCATAAAAACTCTGCTCATCTACAGAAAAATGCCTTTCCAATGATGTTCTTGATTTGGAAATCGGTTCGGTAGAATCACCAAACGAACGTAGACAAAATTCATGTTAGCGTATTAATATATAGACTAGAGGGCCAGTTACTGTCGAAATTCGACAGTTTTTCTAGTTTTAGAAGCCTTGGAGAGGTTTTCTAACTTAACACGCAGCGATACTTAATTACAAATTAACTAACCGGAAAATCTTCTGCTAAAACGTAACTATTTTTTTTATCTGAGAAGGTCCTTGGAGGACTTCGGCAGGACTTGGAATTACATACATTCCGATACATTCAAGTTTATCGATAAATTTCGATGATTTGATACATATCAATAGTTCGATGAATTTCAAGATGGCAATTCGATGGCTATAAATTTCGATAACTCAAAAATGTAAAAACTTTGGATACCTATATAAATTATTACTTTTGACATCTTTGACATTTTTCGAAAACTATCTAAACATTTTGATAACTCGTTACATTCTGTTAAGACGATTAAATTCGATAAGCAGTGATAATTCGAAAAGCTTATATAACCTTGAAATTTCGATAAATCGATATATTTTGAAAATTCCATAAACTTGGCTTTGTTGAACCAACCAATTTCAGTAGATCAAAAATTATCGATAACTCTGTAAGTTGAAAGAACTCCATGCGTTACGACACCTCGATATATTTCGTTAAGTCTATAAATAATGATAATTCAATAAATATCGATAACTTGATACATTTCTTTAACTTGACAAATTTCGTTAAACCCACACGTTTTTATAGCTCGATAACTATCCGTAAATTTGGACCACTAAGTTTCTGTGTCTATAAATTTCGACAACTCAGTAAACATTGATCTGTTTGAATAATTCGATACGTTGCGATAACTTAATAAGCATGGACAAATTTCGATAATTATAAACTTCGATGATTCGATAAATTTCAGTAACCTTTATGGCTGATTTTATTTCGATTCCTATCTTTTAACCTAATTCTTATGTATTTCTCATTGTCTCCATTTTCGCCTTTATCTCAATTTTCGTCTTTATCTTCACTTTTGCCTTTTTTTTGTCTTCATCGTTATCACTTGTTTCTTCATCTTCATATTTATCTTTATTTCAAAGTTTAATTTCAAATACGAAGTAAAACAAAATGCAAAAAGCTGTTTAAATAGAACAGGTTGCAAAAACAACCATACACAAATATGGAAATTTTTAAACGACGATTTTCAACCAATTTCGAAACTATAAAAACTCTCCTCATCTACAGAAAATTACCTTCCCAACGGTGTTTTTGGTTTTGAAATCGGTAACTTTACCTTGGTCTTCATCTTTGTTTTTATCTTTCACATCTTTGCTTTTATCATTTTCTTTATATATTCACGTAGGTGAGATGAGGTATGAGGACGTGATAAGATGTGACGTGATTTTATATGATGTGATAGGATGTCATGTGCTGTCATATCCTGTGATGTCATGTCATATGATGTCATATCATGTGATGCCACGTCATGTAATGCCTTGTCATGTCATATCATGTGATGTCAAGTCATGTGATGTCATGCCATATAATGTGATGTCATATCATATAATGTCATGTCACGTGATATCGTGTGATGTGATATCATATTATGTGATGTAATATCATGTAATGTATCTTCATATCATGTGATAAAATGTGATGTGATGTCATGTAATGTGATCACATTCCATTTTCCGATTACTGTATCGATAACCCTGTTGATAACTGTGTCGATAAAAATACCGATAACAATACCCATAAACATATAGAAAAATACAACGATTGTAAAATCGATTAATTTCTCGATAAATATAACAATCATCAGTATCGATTATTGTACATATCGTTAACAATATAAATGACTAAATCGATAACAAAATCAATTAT
>NW_023477911.1:0-2696 GCF_013731165.1 Rhagoletis pomonella | reverse complement strand
CCAGTTGTTCTTTCGGGCTCGCTGAAATCCAACTACTTCTTCGGTGGTGGTACTTAATGTTCGGGAAATGTGGTTCCACTGCCCGCGTATGTCGGATTGTTGAAGAGTGCTCTCAGAGAGCAGGTGTGTGAGTCGAGCGGCGAATAAATTGGCCGTCTGTTGAGATTGCAGCTTTTCGACGTTATACTTTCCTTGCATTGTTGGGCGCACATTTTTTGCTGCACAGAGGCGGGTGCGTATCTTGGCTACAACAAGATAGTGGTCAGAGTCGATGTTTGGCCCTCGGAGTGTACGTACGTCTTAAACGCTTGAAGCATGCCTTCCGTCTATCACAACATGATCGATTTGGTTTCTCGTTTTTCGATCTGGAGACAACCATGTAGCTTGGTGGATGTTCTTATGCTGGAACCTAGTACTACATATTACCATGTTTCGGGCCCCGGCGAAGTCGATCAGCCTCAGTCCGTTATCGGACGTTTCGTCGTGGAGGCTGAATTTTTCGACAGTGGCGCCAAAGATCCCTTCCTTGCCCACCTTGGCACTAAAATCGCCAAGCACGATTTTGGCATCGTGTCGGAGGCAGCGCTCATATGTACGTTCCAAGCGCTCATAGAAGAGATCCTGGACGCCTCATCCTTCTCTTCCGTCGGGGCATGGGCGCAGATGAGCGAGATGTTGAAGAATCTAGCTTGGATGCGGATTGTGGCTAGACTTCGTCCACATATTAGAAATTAAATTCAAATCGGCTGTAAGTGTACCAATTCTATTAAGAAAAATGTGGGATGTAAATCATATTCGTCTTGAAATAAACGTCCCAAGAGACGAAAAAAATAAAAAGCCCATATAATTATTATGATAAGACATAAATAATATTCGTCTTGAAATAAACGTCCCGAGAGACGAAAAAAATAAAAAGCCTATATAATTATTATGAGAAGACGTAAATCATATTCGTCTTGAAATAAACGTCCCGAGAGACAAAAAAAAAATAAAAAGCCCATATAATTATTATGAGAAGGCTTAAATAATATTCGTCTAGAAATAATCGTCCCGCGAGACTAAAAAACATATTTTTCGTAAATAATTATTTTACAAAGACAAAAAAAAAATTCTCTTAAAACAAGGCGACGTTTTTGACCCTAAATATTAGGATAATAATTATTTCCGGTGTCTGCTTTCAATTCATGCAAAAGTTTCGCGTTTTCAATTTTTTCTATTTAATTGATGAATATTCCGCCCTACGTTGAATATCATCATCGTCAGTAAAAGTGACGATACGGCCATCGTCAGCCATCCCAGAAGATAATTTAGGTAGGCCTTCTTAAGTAAAGCCATTCTAAGAGGCCTACCCAAGAAGGCTGAAAAAAGTGCTTACTTGCATGCCTTCTAGAAGGGCTTATCCATTTACATTTTAAGCGGAGGCATAAATTTATATTATTTAGCATTAGAAATGAATTTCAATAAACATTTTAAGTTGCAATAAAACATGTTTGATATAAACCGCAAGCAAGAATACTTCAAAGATGTATGATTTTTATAAATTAACGAAGCAACTTTAAAAGAACTCCCCCAAAAGCCCTTCTGAAGTATGTCTTATAAAAGCCCTTCTGGAAGGCCTTCCATGGGTAGCGAAAGAAGAAGCCCTTCAATTTGTGCCACTCCATACAAAAAACAAAGGAGAAAGGAATGTAGAGTGGAAGGCCCCTTGACTCTCAGGAAGGCCTTTCGGACGGGCTTTTAACCCCTGAAATTATTCACTGGGATGTTACTGATGCGCTGACGATCGTCGACAATGAGGATGACGATATTCAGCATAGGGCCGATTGGCAACACCTGCTGAAAGTGTGAACTCCCCTTGCCACTGATCTTCAAATATGGCGTTGCTAATCATCTGTCAAAGCAGGCTTCAAAAAATTAGGCGGCTTCTTGCTAACTGCAATTATTCGGTGACCAATATTAAAGTGGCTGGCAAAAAAATGGAAAGGTAGCAAAACTTTAATCATATCATTTAGCACATGAAAATAATATTCGACTTCAATCGAAAAGATATTAAACATCTTGAAATTATTACGCCATATAAAGTTCTTTCTGATACTGATGTATCAATTTTGCCGCTACTCGACCAATTTCCTGCACTGATAAATGATGCAGACAATTGAATTTCAATTTCGCCAATTGAGGCTGAGTTAAGGTAACTTCAAAAACTGTACCAATGTAGAACGTTTTTGGGATCAAGTCTTCTTCTTCTTTATTGGCGCTGTAACCGCAAAGCGATTTTGGCCGAGTCCAAAACAGCACGACAGTCATTTCTCTTCTGTGCTAACTGACGCCAATTGGAAATGCCAAGTGAAGCCAAGTCCTTCTCCACCTGGTCTTTCCAACGCAGAGGAGACCTTCCTCTTCCTCTGTTACCAGCATCGCGGCCCGCGTTGAATATTTTCAGAGCAAGAGCGTTTCTGTCCATTCGAACGACATGGCCAAGCCAGCGGAGCCGCTGAATTTTAATTTGCTACACTATGTCTATATCGTTGTAAAGCTCATACAGCTCATCGCTAAATCGTCTGCGATATTCGCCATCTCCAACGCGTAAAGGTCCGTAAATCTTTCGCAGAACCTTTCTCTCGAAAACTCCAAGAGCCGCCTCATCATATGCTTTCATTGTCCATGCCTCCGCGCCATACACCAGCACAGGCATG
>NW_023477910.1:0-2697 GCF_013731165.1 Rhagoletis pomonella | reverse complement strand
TGATGTCAGCTTTTGTCCTTACGAGGACATCAACCAGCCGGGCAGAGACACCTTCCCCATTAAGGGTCTGGAGATTCCATGGGCATGCCCTCAAATCGTAGTCTTTAAACGTTTGCTGTGGTCGTCATCATAAGGGGGGGTCTCATCTGAGGCTTTGCCTTGCTTCTTCACTGGAAGTGGTTTTTACGTGGCGGGTCCCAAACCCAGCGCACAACGCATTGCTGGGACTGGGGTGGTTTCGCAACCAAATACTCGTTTATATAGCGAGCCGCTTTCTCCAAGCAGACTCCCGTTTGCAGCTGCACCTACTGGTGAACAGACGCTGCAGACTTCAGTGAGCCCTTAAACCGAATAAGTCGGAGTGGCCCCACCGAAGCTCCCTCACTTTCTGCCGTGACCCAAGGCTCCACTCGGATTGGTTGCCGCATCTTGCACATGGGTTTCTCACGTTGCCCAGAGTGCGCGAACGGAGACGCAGGAGTCGGGATTGCGTATAGCCATGCAACTGGAACTGCATACCCAGCGCACGACTACATATACTTCATTGCATCTGCAGTTAAACTTGGCCACATAAATTTATGTTCGAAATAAAAGTCTTTCCGGATAGTAAACAAACCGCTTATCCAAATTAAGCAAATTTGGTACCAGATGAAAGAGGAAACAGAAATAACGATCGAAGGCTACAACTTCTATTTATATTTTTTTTATAATTTAATATAAAAGAAATGCATATAACTGACCCAAGGATTGTTCTATGGTAATTAAAAAACATTTTTTATTTAAATATTTTTCAACATCTGGCTTTCCTCGTTTAAATATTTCAGTTTTAAAGCTATTTTAGTCCTCTTTCAGTTGACACCAAACTTGTTTAATTTTGATAAGCGGTTTATTTATTATTAGGAAAGGACTTTTATTTTCGACTTAAAAATACCTGGACAGGTTTAGCTGTTGAAAAAAGTAACTGTTATTTACGGTTTCTGGAGGAAATATATTGCTTTGAACAAACAAATTGTACTTCAGGAAGATTTTACTTTTTCACGTCATACGTTTCTAACCACTTATTTCTAATAAACGAAAAAATTTTAAAAATTTTACTCCAGAATCCTCGCACGAATTTATATGATTCCTACAGCTTTCAATTCATTTTTTTATTTTATCAAAATGACTGATTTTTCGATTTAAAATCTGTTGTTTGAAATTTTTTCAAAGGCTGTTGAAAAATATTTTTTTTTTTATAGCTGGTAGTTTGTTTTTTAAGGTTGGTTTCATGCGCAGAAGTGGAAAACTTTTGACTGCCATTCACCTGGGAGTGGCCAGAAACGAACGGTTCAAATCGCAGCTCACAACGTCCGGATATTTATATCCACGTATCCTCTGGGTAACAAAAAAAACACCCGTTTGGGAGCAAGCTAAAGTGAGAAGGCGTAAAACTTCGCGTATACTCGGTACCCAATACTTGAAGAAATTTTCGGTACCCGATACTTTCTTTTCGGTACCCGATACCGATTCGATACATTAAACCTTCCTCATTACATATAAACTTCTTGTCAGCTGATTAAGTTTAGTCACATTTTTTTTATAAAAGTCTGGCGCATTACATAACCAACACCACAATAATCCCCATTTCAAACTTTTTACAAAAATTCAACAAACTTTAACAATTAAACCTAAAAAATTTAAACTTTAAAAATTTTAGGTATACAGTTTTATAGCCCATTATATTTTAGTAGATTAAACTGCAATAATTTTTTTTTTTGCTGACGGTCCTAGGCATTTTCCTCCATATAAATGTAATTGGCGATCATACTTTATATGGGAGAAAACCGTCAGCCAAAAAAAAATTATTAAAAATCGACGCAATTTTCTAGCTTCTTGAAATTTGCACTTTAACCAACTAAAATTTAATGGGCTATAAAACTGCATAAAAAGTTTAAATGTTGTAGGTGTAATTGTTAAAGCTCGTTTAATATTAACAATTTTTGTACGAAGTTTGAGATGTGGATTTATGTGGTGCTAGTTATATAATGTGCTCAACTTTTATAAAAAAAATTATAAATAATTAATAGACAAAAGAAAAATAGCCAAAACGTCACTTAACTTAATCAGCCGACCGCAAGGTCTACCTTTGAAGTTTGCAGAAAAAAAATCATATTTATTGCTATTTTATACATATGACATCGCCTGAAATAAAAAAGGTACAAATAAGACGATGCTTCCTCGAAAGATGAACAATGTGTATGTCAGTATTTGAGCCTTGTTGCACTTATTGCCACAGTCTTACCAACTGCAACAGTTATTATGGCAACATTGTTAACTCGTAATATTATTATTTAAGATTTGCATTGTGGTTGCCGCAGAGGCAGATATTAATCTAGTAACCAGAACGATCTGATCCAAATAATGTGAGAAACAGACTTCTTTAACAACAGATTAATGACTTGACGGATCACTCAACAGCTTTTAATCTAAATTTGTGGGCATTGCGGACTCTTATTAGAAATTCTAATATTTCGGTACCGAGTATCGAAGCAATTGGATATTTTTAAGTCGGTACCGAGTATCGATCAATACTTAAAAGTACCGACTCAGCTATTATTCGCGTGCGCTGAGTTTGGGTCCCGCCACGTTAAAACCCCGCCAAATGAAAAACAACAAACAGCCTCGGATGAGACCCTTTTTTTTGATGACGACCACGGC
>NW_023477909.1:0-2697 GCF_013731165.1 Rhagoletis pomonella | reverse complement strand
CAAGCACAAGCACAATAAACACTTGCTATATCAATTATTTTTTGCCTTCTTCCAATTTCAATTCATTTCTTTTACTTTTTAGATTATTCTCACTTTTAGCGTATTCCTTAATTTCCGTTAATTTAAA
This sequence comes from Rhagoletis pomonella, assembly GCF_013731165.1. Classification (NCBI taxonomy): domain Eukaryota; kingdom Metazoa; phylum Arthropoda; class Insecta; order Diptera; family Tephritidae; genus Rhagoletis; species Rhagoletis pomonella. The sequence goes on along the minus strand of NW_023477909.1, from coordinate 2,570 downwards.
TTCAGTTGAGTTTGACACTTTTCAGGATTTTGCCAGAAAAAATTCTTCTGACTAAATCTGACTACTTCGGACTGATGAGAGTCACTCTCACTGACTGCTGCTCTCTCATTTTTGCTGTCATTTCCGAGTTAAGGAACGCTTTTTGGACTAAATCTGACTACTTCGGACTTTTTCTGACTATTTCTGGGAGATAAGGAACGCTCCTAATGGAACGGGCATATATTTCTGTTGCAAACCTGGGTTGCCTTGTGCTCTTTTTTCACAAAAAACTTTAGAAAACTTTAAGCTTTAGTAGTAGAAAGCGTAGTAAATTTCTTAAGAACTGCGTACTGCCTTAAGGAAATTTGACTCAAGAAAATTTCTTACCCATTTCTTGTACGTCATTTTATAAGGAGTTTATGCTTTTCTTGAGAGCTGCATACAGGCCTTTACAGACATCACCGCACATATCCTCCTTACCACACAGTATGCACCTATTTTTTGCTCTGCATGAAAACTTCGTATGGCCCAACCGCCCACATTTATAACATTGTTTTGCCCTGGGAAAGTAGAAGTTAACTCTAAAATTTACGCAAAAAACTTTGATTGATTCTGGGATTGAATTTCCTTCAAACCCTATTTTAATGGAAAAAGTTGGTATAAAGTTGCCGTTATTGTGTAATGGAACATTGCGAATAACGCCGTAAGTTTCCATGAAACTTCTTGGTATGAAAACCCTAATATCCAACTCATTTAAGTTTTTGTTAAGAATGCTCTCGTTTACATCCTTTATAGTTTCAAAAAAAAACTTTGTAAAGAGATCTACCCAGAGCCAGTATATTTATTAAACCACCAACATTTAACTTCCTGATTTTGTCGAATAAGAAAAGCCCATTTTTTATTTTCTTATTATCAAAGCTGCTGCTGCGAGAAGTGTCCATTAACACAACTGCATCCCCCTTATAATTTGGCGGATAAAAACTATCTCACGTTTGCTGTTCATATTTTGGCTATTTATGGACTCATTGCCAGAGTACGCGTTACTGTACGCTTGCACACCCACACCTTGCACAGGCCTGGCGTTTGACAACCGTTCTACACTAAAATTCAGAATATGCTTTTTAGTACCGGGACTTGAGGCACCCTCTCCCTGTACTAGACCTACCCTACCAGTGTCTATTTGCACCGAATCCCCACTTGTAGAAATACAGTTCGAAACCGAAGATCGTTCCATCTCTTTGTCTGCACTTGACATACAGACACTATTTTCACTACACATCGAATAATCTTTTAACGACACTGTACCTGTGTTGTTCACCACCACCCCACTGCCGCTAGTCTGCTGACCATAGTTGTCAGTATGTATGTTTACGTTGCTGCCTTGATCGAACACTTGTGTTAAAATGTTGGTTTCGTCCGTCATGTTCTGTTCCACACTAATATTGTTTGGGCCAATATAGCTAGAGCCAGCCGCCGCTTTGAACACTTGATAAGTACCTCTCTTTAACACCATTCCACTCAAAGGGATAGTTGGATTTACAGATACCTCATCCATATACTCCTCACCGTCCTCATAATCCTCTAATAGAGCATTTGCTCCATCCTTCAATTTCCTAACCTTATTTTTTGCAGTTTTCAACTTCTCTTTTTTTTTTCACTTTACCTATCTTGCCAGTCATGGTGGGCATATGCAAACGCGCATCACCCGCCTTAATAGCCGACTCCGGCGGCGCCGAATGTCCGCCATTTTACTCTCAAATTCACAGCTACTTTACAAAAAGCTTTCAGCCACCAGACTTACCAAAAATAATCCAATGTACACTTCAGAAATTCCTTTTCGCAAACTTCTGACACAATAATACTAAGGTATATAGATATTAAGAGGATGGTTCCGTGCGCAGAAGTGGAAAACTTTTGACTGCCATTCACCTGGGAGTGGCCAGAAGCGATTCTTGTGCGTACGGTTCAAATCGCAGCTTACAACGTCCGGATATTTATATCCACGTATCCTCTGGGTAGCAACCAAACACCCGTTTGGGAGCGAGCTAAAGTGAGAAGGCGTAAAACTTCGCGTGCGCTGGGTTTGGGTCCCGCCACGTTAAAACCCCGCCCAATGAAAAGAAGCAAACAGCCTCGGATGAGACCCCCTTTTTCTGATGACGACCACGGCAAACGTATAAAGGAGTATGATTTAAGGGTATGCACCTGGAATATCCGGACCCTTAATAGGGAAGGTGCCTCTGCCCGGCTGGTTGATGTCCTCGGGAAGACAAAGGCTGACATCACCGCCATCCAAGAAATGCGATGGACGGGGCAAGGTAAAGTAAGCGTGAAGCCTTGCGACGTCTACTACAGTTGCCACGTAAAGGAGCGCAAATTCGGTGTTGGATTCGTGGTAGGAGAGAGACTCCGTCGCCGAGTACTGGCGGTCCACCCCGGTGGACGAACGTCTAGCCACAATCCGCATCAAAGCTAGATTCTTCAACATCTCGCTCATCTGCGCCCATGCCCCGACGGAAGAGAAGGATGAGGCGTCCAAGGATATCTTCTATGAGCGCTTGGAACGTACATATGAGCGCTGCCCCCGACAC
>NW_023477908.1:0-2697 GCF_013731165.1 Rhagoletis pomonella | reverse complement strand
TTTTTCCAGATTTCCAGGATCTATTTATTCTTTGCACTTCTTCACAAATATCGAAATACCGAAAATTTATTTGTACTAAATCGTAATGAACCGCGACTCGAATTTACACAATAGAAATATTGTACTTCGTATACTCAAGAATTTTCTACCAAACATGAGCTACGCCAACGATGCAGACAAGTGTGCAAGCCGCACATTCACGAGGTGGCGCCTTCAGCAGTACCGCTATTTTCCTTGGCGAATTTGATAGAATCAGCTATTTGCGTTGCGTCAAGAGAAATGATTTGTTCTCGTACAGTAGTTATGATAATTGTAATAGTAAAATTTGTTTGCTCTCAAAACAAGCAGGACTAGCAAAAAATTGGTGTCAAATAGTAGCTGCTCATTTCTATTAGCTTGGCGTGTCTTTGTTCATCTTTATAAAATACGCTCTTATAATATAAATTTATAAAAACGGTAATGTGCGGCTATGAAAATGTTTTTTAATTTTTATTATATTTTTTAAGTCATTAATATTTTTATGCGCATACAAATGTCTGGTTACACAGTTGAAAGTGAGATTTCCTACATACGTGCACCGCGGAACTACTCAAAAAGTAGTCTCAGAAAGTTCGATTTGACATACATACATACATTCATAGTATCTACATACCCATTGTTTTAATTATCATGTTGACGAAGAGTTTTACACGATTTCTTATTCTTTAAATAATCTTGTGCAAGCCAAAAAAATGGTTACGATTGAAGATTAAAATAAAATAAAAAACGAAAAACACTTTTTTTTCAAATTTCTCGTTTGAGATAATATATTTTATCCGAAATTTTGCTTTTTCGAGCACACCTAAAAGTTAAACATTCTAAAAATAGAATTATTAACAAAAACCAACAAAAGTAAAAACAACCACATGATAAAGTGTGAATCGCAGCGGAATTGCTGCGCTTGATTGTGTTGGCTTAACAAATGAAAAATTGGGAAAAAAGCAACGATAATTTACAAGGCGAACTTAGCACAGTGCGTAGGCAACTGGCTGAGTCAGTAGGATCGTCGGTGGGGTCGAGCCAAAATGCAGGGTGTGGATGAAGCGTAACACTGCACGTGAGCGATCCCGTGTGGCTAGCCACTCCCACATCAAGACCGTAGTGCGCGGTATCGCATCCTTCAAGAGGTGACCCTGTTTCCACAGAACACTACGGATATAGACCCGGAGGGAGCCAAATCTTCGTATCGACAAGCTCGAAAATGAGCTGACGGTGGAGCAAAAAACCCAATTAGAATAGGCAAAAGGGATTCTCGCCGCTAGAAGCAAGCTCAAAACAGGAAATAGGGCGGGACTCACACCACCAACACCTCGAAAATACATCGATCTTTGGATAACACCTCGAGTGAATCCAAGAGGCACAAAACCTCTGGAGATTCTGGAACTCATTCAGCTGGGCAACGAGGGGTTACCCACCAATGATTGGAGGATAACTCGAGTTGGCGAGGTCAAGCAGAAGCAGCGTTACGTCGCACTCGTGATTAACGATGCTTCCATCCCAGTCCTCGAGAGCTGTGGTGGTGTAATAAACTAGGGCTTTTACTCCATCACACTGAAGCTCCACCAGCAGGAGTCTCAAAAGACTGAGGAGGGTGGCGCCTCGAGCGGCCCCAACGCGTCGCACAACGCCACAAGCGAACCGACGCGAGAATTTTCTAACCCTGGCAACGCCCCGAGCGGACCAGTGGATATGGAGGAGGTGTGCCCTGCGGATGTATCCGACACCGCGACGGAGTCTGAGAGCAATACGTGCTCAGTCTCCGCTTACGTAGGGTCGGTCTACAGCCGCTGGGCCACACTACCAGAGGACCAGCTTCTGGCTTCAGAACCGGAGGAGCTCGATTGCACTATCGTAGCTTCCCAAGGTGAGGAGCCTGAAGCGATGGACGAGGACCCTCCCCCGGACTCCGATAATGGTGCAAGTGCTACAGATTAACTTGCACCACTCTAAGGCGGCTTCGGCTGCCCTACTTCTACACCTCCGCAACAAAGCAGAGGATCTCGTTCTTTTCCAAGCACCTTGGATCGTCAAGAACAAAGTTTGCGGTTTAAACTCTGGCGCCTACCAGGTGGTCTCAGCACCAGTCACAGGTAGGATTCGAGCTTGTATTCTAATTAAAACGAATCTTTCTTATTTTCTACTCTCTCAGTACAGTGACGAGGACACCGTTTGTGTCAGCGTGCAGCTGGGGACGAAATCCATCTGGATAGTGTCCTCATACATGGCGCACGACTGTCAAGATTTTCCGCCAAATCGACTGCAGGGCGTGGTGAAGGAGGCCAACTACAGGAAGCTTCCCATGTTCATCGGGTCTGACGCAAACTATCACCATGTTTTATGGGGCTCCAGCGACATCAACCCAATTCTTCAAATAAACCCACGTTTATAACTTTCAACAGAAAGGAAGTTCTGGACATTTCGCTAGTCTCAAACTACTTCGCTGAGTACGTCAGGGACTGGCATGTCTTAAGTGAACATTCATTCTCCGATCATCAATATATTTCCTTTAGGCTCTCCCGAAGAGCCCCACCTCCTTCTTGTTTCAGGAATATGAGGCGGACCGATTGGACCAAATATAAAATGGAGCTCTCGGAAGCCCTAGACGCTTCTCTCGGTATGCACGGCATACCGTTAACAACTGAGGAAGCGCATCCTCCA
>NW_023477907.1:0-2697 GCF_013731165.1 Rhagoletis pomonella | reverse complement strand
ACAACACAACACAACACAACACAACACAACACAAAACAACACAACACTACACAATACAAAACAATACAAGAAAATACAATATAAAACAATACAACACAACACTACACAATACAAAACAATACAAGAAAATAATATATAAAACAATACAACACAACACAACAAAATACAATATTAAAATATACAACACAACACCACGCCGCACAACGCAACATAATAAAATACAATACAGCACAACATGTCATTCTTCAATTTTATCTTTTTCTTTGTCTCTACCTTTATCTCTATAATTTTCTCTATGTTTGTCTCTGCCGTTTTTTTATCTTTTCATTTTTATATTAGAGGTATTCTCCAAGTCTTGCAAAGCTGTCCCACAGGAAAACCGATTTTTTCCGTGCAATCCATGCACCGTGCAAGGGCTTTGCAAGGCGCCAAGAATACCCCTATTTATCATTTCATCTACATATTCTTGCTATTAAGTATTTTTAGCAAATGTGTACGCTGCGAATGGACAGGGTTGATATTACATTTTTATTAAATACTTATATCTAATTTTTTACAAATTATTAAATTACTTGTGATTACCTTTAGATTTAAAAAAAAAAATTGATTTTTATTCTATACACTGGCAATTTGCCTGTCAGCCTTTTAGTCGTTTTACAGAACAGAGATGCAAATAATGGAAGTGTAAGCATGAACTTCAAACGAATTGAATAACTTTAACTTTATCGGCTGATATGATTAAAAGTTACTCCAACTGTTGGCTTTCACTTAATACCCATTATCTGCTTTAATTCACTACTTTTTTTGTGCAAAAGTAAAAAAACGACTGTGTTGAAAAATTTTCGTTTCAATGGTAGTCTTAACTATGCGAATGCAAACTAACAGACCAAAGTGCTAAGTGCTGAGTGAACTTTCACTACAGATCAAAGGAAAAAATTCAGCAGCACTAATGAAAATAAAACTTTTCGATTGGCAGTGAACTGCATTAGTTCTTATGCATATACATATGTATGTGTAAGAACATACATATGTACATACATATGTAGTAAGTACTCGTATAAACCCACTCGGAAATTTTTTAAGGTGCTGCGATTTTTTCTTGTACGCAAAGTATAAAGTAACCTCAAAATTTAACAAAATAAGTAGCAAATACGAGCTTCCACTACAATTATTCACAAGGTGGAATTTAATTTAATTCAAAATAGTCCAGAGTCTAATTTTTTTAATTTTAGTTTTTTTTTTTTTATAATGAAAGCTATTAGAATTTTGAAGTGATTTGTCGAGCCCGGTTTTTTTTAGTTTTTATTTGTTTATATCCAATTTTTTACTGCAAAATGTAGAAAACTGAAAATTCCCCAGAATGAAAAAATTCCAAAAGTGAAAGTTTGAAATTATAAAGAAACACCGAAATTTCAATTTTCTAGAAATATTTGAGATATGGTGCTTTATAGCCCAATAAAGCTTAGTCCCATAAAGTGCAAGTATCAAGTGTCTAAGTATTCGCGTTGAGTTTTAATAATTGTTTGCTTATATCTCGAACGCTCTTTACATATTTATGTGGAAGAAAACGCCTAGAACCGACAGAAAAAATTATTAAAAATCAAAGCGAATTCTTAGCTGCTTGAAACTGGCACTTTATTATACTAAACTTTAGTGGAATATAAAACTGCATAACTAAAATTGTTCGACAAAATCAAAAAAAAAAATTTTACTTTTGTGAATTTTTTTTTTTTAACTAAGGCTAAACTTAAAAAAAAAAATATGGAAGACTTTAACTGCTTTGTAAATCGAAAATTTGTATGAATATCTCATTTTAAAGAGCTATTAAAATGTGCATACACATATGTATTTTATTTTTGAAGAACATGGCAGTTAAACTTTTACACTACACTTGCTTTCAACTAGTTCTTAGTATGTAACATTGATTTATAGGAGCAGGAGAGTCGATTTTCTCCAAAATTCCCCTTTGCACTAAAAAATTAACATAAACAAGTACAAATTCTGAAATCGGGCTACACATTTTTTTTTTAATTTTTCCAGCTTTCATTTAAAAAAACGAATAAGTTTGGCACCACTGTGCATTGCTGTGCCAATAACTATGAATGTGTTTATACTCCTCCGAAGAGTACTTGGTAGTGAGGCGGAAAGTATTAATAATTGGGACTACCTAGTGGCCTACAGGGATGGCGTATGCACACAACAACACATATGCTTATTATAATGCATGTGAATGCCATTGAGACAGATAACATGCTGCTGATCACAATCGCATTTATAACTTTTACACAATTTTATCTTTCTCTCTTTTTTTTTTGTCTATCTACTCAACTCGCTTTCTCATCTAATTGAGAGAAATTAAAAAAGTTAAATTTTCTATCTCAAATTAATTGAGTAACTTCACTACGCTAACACAATTATGTGCATATGTAGCTACATGCAACAGTTTGTTCGTGTGTGTATTGCAGAAGCTAGTACAAGTAACTTTTATTGCAGTTTTGGCAAACGCCAAAAAGTATGCTAGCAAAAGCATTCTAGCTACTAAATAGTACATATGTACATCCATACATACATACTTGTGCATATACGTAGTATAGTGCAAAATAAAGTGCAAGCGCAAAGTTTCCACTTAATGTTTGTGTTACAACAGCAGCATCAACAGCGACAGAGGCAATAAGTTGAGCTTTAAAATATTTACAA
>NW_023477906.1:0-2697 GCF_013731165.1 Rhagoletis pomonella | reverse complement strand
GCGCGGCAACACTGCAGTGTTGCCGTTTTAGCCCTTTGGTGGCTAAATTTGGCTACCAAATTCTTTTTTTGGCCACAAAAATTTGAAATTGCCCCTAGCCCTTTTTTTAGCCCTTTTCAAAATTTATTCATCTTTGACATTAAAATTTTGTATATGATTTTCATAAATTTATCTCTTCGCTCATAAAGCGAACGCCTTTCCTTTAAGGCAAGTAAACATATGTCTATGTATGTTCCTTACGTTTCTGGGCCGTTATCTTATCCATTAACGATTTAACTATACTTTAAAATAGGTAAGTTGGCGGCCCTTAATATGCTTTATGTGTTCAACAAACAGTTTTTTTGTTGAATAAAATATTAATTCTTTCCAGAGTTCATTGTTTTTCTATACCATTACTTATAGAAAATGTTTGCGAGTTCTTTGTTGTTATTTATATGTAGGTAAAAAAAATGTAGCTACCATTTTTAGCCACAACGACGATTTTTAGCTCTTTTTTAGCCCTTTTTTAGCTGGAATTTAGCTACCACTAAAAAATTTTCGCGGCAACACTGGTTATGAGAGAAACGACGCAAAACAATACGATTAATTTCGTTTATTTTCGAACTCTGCTTACCACTAACCCACAGCGGCATAGTTTAAAAAAATAGCTTTTCCAAAACATAAGAGTAGAATTGCATGAAAATGTTAAAAAATTGTATCAAGGGCATCAAAATAATGAGATGTTTGGAGGTATTTTCCAATCAGTCCAGCTCACATAAATTTTAATCTGCTTTATCCTGAGTTTCGCCCGAAAAGAATTCACCCGAAAAATTCTATTCCGCCCATAATAAATAAATGGAAACAAAACACGAAAAGTGAACCAGTTCGGGGAAAATTAAACTCATGATAAGGCTAAATAACTTTTTGCATACCTAAAAATATTTTGAGGAAGTTAACATAACCAAATTAATGTACGCCGCTACGGGTTCTCCTTCCTTCTAACTAAGTACGTAAGTACCATACCGTTTCCATGCGACCACCACATGGCCGCATACTCATTATTGAAAATTTACATTATTGGACATTAAAATTTTGCTTTCAAGCTGGCAAAGAGTTGGCTTGGCTTTGAAGTCATTGCCGCAGAAACCACCCACTGTCGATGCAATGCACAGTTAGGAATTTACATGGCTTGTACAGGCATGTTTATGCACATATACATATATGTGTGTACATTAGGGTGGTCCAAAATAAGTAATGTCGGAATTTTATTGCTCTCATCCCCTAGGATTGCTCTATATCGAAAAAGTTGAAATCCAAATATATTTATAGGTATGTATTTTATATGGGGGAAAACAGCTTTTCGTAGAAATGGTATAGAATTCTTGAAAACCAAAATTACGATGGGAAAACTCTGGTTCTCTTCAGAAGACTTCCAATAACGATAACCAGTTGTTTATTTAACCATTTTTTATACTACAGATTTATCTCCCCATTGCATTTTCTGACATTTTCTGGGGGTTTTGGCGGACCTATAAAATATAGTTACTATGAAAAAATGGTTAAATAAATAATTCAGTATTATTATTGGGAATCTGCCGAAAAGAACCAGAGTTCTCCGATCGAAAATATTGATTTTCAAGAATTCTATACCTTTTCTACTACGAAAAGTGGTTTCTTCGCCATATAAAATACGTGGAAAATATTGAGCGCTTTGAGCTACCTCTAAATATTTTTTGAAAATAAGCGTATATTTTTTTCGGTATGGAACAATAAAAGGGGGGTGATAGCATACAAATTTCGACTTTCCTTAATCAGACACACCCCCGCCCCCCACATGCATTTCAGGACCACCCTAGTGTACGTACATACATACATAAGTATGCATATACTCATCTATATACATATGAACGCTGATATTTCTGAATGTATGTATATATTTCCTTTGTTTGCAATTAAATTTCGCTGCGCTTTTCTTGAAATAATTTTAAAGCGACTGTAGAAGATTGGCAAAGGGTTTACCAAATCTTGTCGCACACAGCTCACCACAAATGACTTGCAATGCCTTACGCAGAGTGCAAATGTATGTATGTACATATGTACATACATATGTCTGCACATGCTGCTTTTCTTACTCATTTATGCAATCTACATATATCTACATACATACATATGTCAGTACGTATGTATGCGTGCGTTTTGTGCTCCACATGTGTCTGACATTTAGTACAACATCACACTTTGCCTGACAGACCACACGTAAGCGAGCAAACTCCCGCCGCCCGTCCAGCCCTGTCAGCTGGTGAAACAGCTAAGGAAAAGCTACACAAAAGTTGGCTGCCGTGCGGGCGACCAACAAACACGAGCACACAAACATTAATTTGCTTTTGCATACGTTTATATGCAGCACTGAGTTGGCTATCTTTTCACCTTCGACCGAAGACTCGATTCTGGCAGCCTTCCCCCTCACGGCGGCTCGCTATGTCTGCGCATGCAAATGCGTTGGTACACCGATCGACTATTGTTGCTATTATTTGTTGGTTGTTGAGCTTCTCTTATTGCTATTATTGTTGTAGTTGTTGTTTACGACTAGGCACCATTACCGTTTGTGCTGCCGTCTTACGAACACTTTTGCGCCACTTACTTGAAAATTACTCCTATTCGACTTCTTGTTGTTGCTCGGATTGGCATTGCTGCTGGTTTGCTTCGCTTCACTGCTGC
>NW_023477905.1:0-2698 GCF_013731165.1 Rhagoletis pomonella | reverse complement strand
CCTAGTAGAAAAAGGTACTATTTGTTCAGGTTTGTGCTCGGGTATTGCCGGAAATTGTTGCAATTTATTTAACTGCCATTTTAACAAGATGTCGGGTCTGCCGAATCTGAACTGCAGTTCGTTTAGCACGTTCGGCACATCCTCGGGGTAAATAAGTAGTGAAGCTACCGCTTCTTTGGTCGCCCCAACCAGGCACTTCTGCAGGCGCATAAGATTTTGTCGGTGGCTATACCTAAATGCTTCTGTTGTGTCGTTAAAGTTGGCGAAGAAGAGGGGCCACTCTTCTGCATTGCCCCCAAATGTTGGCAAATCATACAACTTCACCTGCGAGTCTGTCGCTGGCACGACCATTTGGCTTGATTCGCCCTGTGCTAGCTGCACTGTTGCACTTTGCCCAATTTCGTTTGGCGGCTGCATGCCCTCGCGCAATCGTATAATTCACGTTGGCTTTCCATCGTGCTATTTCGCAGTTCTTCGACGGATGCCCTCAATGCATTTAAAGTAACGATAATGGCGTTCATGTGGTCCCCGCCGGCCGCGGTTGACTGCCTTGGCTCCTCCATTATCGTGCTCTCGAATGACGATTCGCTTTGGCTGCTGTGTGCCCTGTCCACTATTCGACTTCGCAGAAAATACCTGTCGGGCTCCGACATTCACTAGTGGTTAACCTCTTGGCACGTGCCAATTTATGTACGTGATTCGTCTTACCAATAAATTGTTGTATGTAGATTCGCCCAGGCAGACGTACCAGATAATTTTAAAAACTTTTGTAACTATTGGATGAAAAGACAATTCACTGGTTTTAATTGTATAAGATTTATTGATATATAGGAAATCGTTTGCTGATATAAGTTCGCTTGAAAATTGTTGGCTAGTTGTTTCGTTGGTTTTAAAATTGTATTTTGCTGGTACGTCTGCTTTCCTTAACGCGCTGAATCAAAAAGGACCAAATTTTTGTAAGTATCTACATATGTCAAAAAATCAATGATGGCCGCTTAGCTGTCAAGGTTGGCTATTGTGAACCGGTTTAGTGACAGGGTTCCCAACAGTATCGAAAGAGGTTTCACATGCAAATATGTAGATTTTAACAATTCAGAATTTTTGTGAGAATAACTTAAAAATATTTGACATTTTCGAGAACAAATAATTTGAAAAAAAAATATCAAATCAGTTGATCTACTAATACTACCTGTTTAATGTACCTTGCCATGATTCAATAAACTGTTCAATAAAGGTTCTTTGAAAGAAAATATAAAATCAGCTGATCTACTAATACTACCTGTGCCTTGCCATGATTCAATAAACTGTTCAATAAAGGTTCTTTCCCGTACGCAACGAGGGATCCCGCGGGTGCCCAAAATAGCCCAGAAATCATTCCCGTACTCAACAAAGTGGGTAATAGAGAGCGAAAATTGGAACGCAGTGGATCGTAAGTGTCTTCTTCTTCTTGCCCGAAGCAGCCGGACTTTTTCTCCGGGTAAAATTGGATTAAGTGTTAAAGTGCATATCAGCTGTTTTGTGTTTACATGTTGCCTGCATTTACTTGGGCTTTTAAGGAATAGTGAATATATTTTCAATTTTTATATACTTAAAACCAAATTTGTGAAACAAAAATTAAATTTCGAAGAGTTTTCATTTAAGTGACAAAAACAAAAACAACGCGAATCAGCTGTTTCTCAAATTCTGGGCACGAAATGTGGTTATTTGTGTTCCCGTACTCCTGGAATATGTTCCAATTTTGATAGCAAAATTTTAGCTTAATCTCTAATTACCGGATCCGGTCCGGATTGTTAGGGAAAGAACCTAATGTTCGATAAACTGACAGTTGTCTCTTTCGCACCACTCCCTAAAGCAGTGTTTGCATTGTTCAACTTTACGTTCAACATTTGCGTTCAACTCAACGCAGGGTTGCACGAAAAAAAGGTAATTTTGGCTGGCTACCAACTTTGTTGAAAGCGATTAGTTGAAAGGCCGTTCAACCAAAAGTTGAATACAAAGTTGAACAGTGCAAACACCTTTTTATGGCGAATATTTTGATGTTTTCATATTTTGATATTTTAGCCATTCAATTTTTTGGTGAAACCCTGCGCTGAGTTGAACGCAAATGTTGAACGCAAAGTTGAACAAAGCAAACTCACTTTTACCGGGCGTTTACATGAGACAATTTCGCCAAGACAATACGAATAGATTCACATTTTCCCCCTAATACGTTCACACTTTTCTCATCTTCGTCACTGTCTTTGATTTTTCGAAAAATTGGACAGTAAATTGGACAATTCGGTCACGTCTTGGTTTATTTAAGAAAAAGAGGCAAGATAAAATCGCAAAATATCGCAGAATCAGGAAAAACTGGTTTGTGTTTGTATCTTTTCGTAAATAATATGAAATTCACGCCAAACGACACTAACGGCGGTTGCTCAAAAATGAATTGTCTTTATAATAATCTAGACGCCTACTCTACACAACAACTTGTTATTATTTTTTTTTGCAAAATTACTTGAAAAAGTGTAGCTTACGTATGAACTAGAACCATATGTTTTTGTGCCCTACTTTTATGTTTATATGCACATAAAGCACGTTTAATTGATGAAAACATAAATTGTTTAAAATGCGATAATTATATAAAATTTAAATAATTTTTTATTTTAATCTTGAGCCCTTTTTCAGTTTTTATACCGCTCAATAGCATATAAATTAT
>NW_023477904.1:0-2698 GCF_013731165.1 Rhagoletis pomonella | reverse complement strand
GGTGTCTTTGACCGTCCGCACAAGTGTAACAAGATCCTCGCTATGTGCGATGAATGCAGTCTTTGCATAAACTCCCGCTGAGTTCAATGTAACTGATTTGGGTAAACTGTTGTTTGTGTACATTCCTATTTGTTTATACATTACTTATGTGCACATGACAATTAAAGTAAAAAGGGCGATGTGCTTATGCTACAGTAGCATCTGCGACAATACATTACTTTTTACTAACTTCCAATGCGTACTTATTTCAGGAAATACAATGCAAACGGTGCCAACATAAAATTAAACTGCCAAGGCATAAGCAAGAATTTTTACCTGAAACTGTGACGCCTGCCCACAGCATCAAATAAGGATATCGTTCCAATGAAACCCAAAATTAACGACGTATTTTGACGACGATGAACTGTTTGCGAACGCTCCGGGTTTTCATCACCGGGCTTGTAAATTGATGGCACGGAGCCTCTTTTCAACAATCTTCTTTTTGCATAACCTTAGAAATGTTTTAAACACTTTTATTAATATAAACACAATAAACGAAATAAATAAACATCCTACCCATTTCGAACTGCAGACTATTTTCAAAATCTTAACTTGCAAAGTGATGCATGCAAATATAGCAAGTTTTAAATTGGAAATCCTTGCTTTGCCGGCAGAACTGGATCCACTTTTTCCTAAGTTCTGGATCTGAAGGAAAAGTAAACAAACTGCACTCTGCCGCCGTTTTTCCACATTTCGCAACTGCGCACTTCATTTTACAACGTTTTTATTTTAAAACTTTAACAAAAATATCACAAATCAATACGTTTTCCTCGCAAACCAATACGCTTCCCACCAAAAATTTTATATTATGACGTCAACACTCGAACAGCTGATTTGTAAACAAGATAACGGACCTGCGCAAAGCGCAATCTCTTTATTCTATCATTCTTGATTTTAACATATGTACATATGTCCATGCATACATAAATATATTTAATATGAACCCATGGTTTCAATTGTACGCATATCGTCAGGGTTTTCCCCACAACTTGGTTTTGCTGCAGTGAAGCGACAGAACAAGTGACGAGAAAAAATATATGCGGACACTTACATATATATGTATCTATGCACATACGTATCTATGCACATACGTATCTATGCACATACGTATCTATACACATACGTATCTATGCACATATGTATGTATCTATGCACATACGTATCTATGCACATACATACATATGTACTTAGGTATGTATATCAGCATTTTAGTTAAAAGTACGTTTTGCTCGTCGCTCTCTTCATCGCTCCACCACATTCCTGTCCTTAGTTTTTTTCAGATACCACAAATGCGCGATCCAGAAATTTCTTCTATCATTCTTGCCACAAATGTATGTTTTCTTCGAAAATACTCAAGTACTACCAGTAGAGTACTCTACTGTAAAATACCTTTTACTCGCAGTAGTTGCGGAAGACAAAGTAAATACTCTACGCGTCTTGCTATTGATCGGTAGTTTACGTACGCTTGCAGAAACTGGTTAATGCTTACTCACACTTGACCCGAACGATGAGAGTAAAGGAGGGAAAGTATTTGCGCGGCGATCGGATGTCTTGTTAGGCCCTTTAAATGGAATTGCGCAGGAGTTTAATATGTATATATTTTTATAATCAAAGAAGCTTATCGAGCTTCACCGACTCCAAGAAGCAAAGCAACTCCCTGAGATGGCAATAATCAAAACTGGCGAAAATTTCTTTGAGGCAGTTGTATTTACTGAAAATAGTGAAATTGTTTCTGGCGGCGGAAAACTTCTGGCATGCGAAAATGAGGTGGTCATTTGTCTCTCTAACCCCACAGCACAAACACACATCAGTGAGGTTAGTTCTGAATTTACTTAAAAAAATCTTGCCCACACATATGGCACACCACACATGAGTCTGTTTATTAGTTTTGTTTCCTGAACGGAAAAATTGCATTTTTATCGCAGAACCAAGGAGAGTTAGTTACCCTACCTCCATTTTCTGCAAAGATTTTACCCTTTGATTGACAAATATCCGAAAACTCACTCTCCCACTCACGCCAAATGGCTTGACGAATTCTTCTTAGCCCCTCCTCAAACGTAAACTTTATCTGCATGTCCTGTCCATTTCTCACTGCAGCCGTTGCCGCTAAATCCGCTTTCTCATTGTAAGCTATCCCCACATGACTGGGAACCCAAATGAGCTTTATGTTTTCGCACTTTGAGTTATGCATCAAATTATGAATCTCAGAAAAAATGTTATTACTAGTTAGTTTTTTGTTAATTAATCTATCCGAAATGATGGCGATTTTTTTACACTCCGCTTTGACCATCATCAAGACAGCGTGCCTGATAGCTAAAAGCTCCCCGAACGTGGAAGAAAATTCACCCAATACTCTATATAAAAAGGACAATTTTTTTTGTCCATACTGACACGATTGTACGCGTCGGAAATATCCAACACACAAACGAAAACTTTTTCCTACACTTCTTGAATATGCTGGACCAGGTGTCTTTGACCGTCCGCACAAGTGTAACAAGATCCTCGCTATGTGCGATGAATGCAGTCTTTGCATAAACTCCCGCTGAGTTCAATGTAACTGATTTGGGTAAACTGTTGTTTGTGTACATTCCTATTTGTTTATACATTACTTATGTGCACATGACAATTAAAGTAAAAAGGGCGATGTGCTTATGCTACA
>NW_023477903.1:0-2698 GCF_013731165.1 Rhagoletis pomonella | reverse complement strand
TTTTTATGAAAAGCTGTTTCTCACGGCAGACAATTTACCAAAAATAACACAGGCTTGCAATACTTAAATTTTGTTTCCCCCTTCCAATAATTATGTTATTTTTTGAATATCTAGGTATGTTAAAATAAAATACATCTTTGGTTTTTTATAGCATGCCGATTTTTTTTTTTTATTGATGGCATATATATTTTAGGATTTTTAGCAATTTACATGAAAAGCCAAAAATTAGTTAACTTAGAATTGAATTTTTATTTAAAAACCAACAGCGTTTGTTAAAAATACCTATATTATTATTAGTACGTCGGGTATACTCGCGCTGCGACCTAAAAGATCTATTGTGCTAAACCCTGATTGTAGTCACTCCAACCTTAGGCTATTCAAGAAATTAAGCACATTGGAGGGTGCCGTGTTCCAAATCTTGGATGGAGAAGACAATCGTTCCCCAAGGTGCATCAGTCTGCTATTCATGATACGCGGGCAGTCACACAGAATGTGCTCCGAGGTTTCCTCCGCCAGCCCACAGAACCTGCAGTCCGTCTCTACAGAAAGCCCCATTTTGTTTAGATGGTACCTTAACTTGCAGTGTCCTGTCAGGTAGCCTGTAATAGTCCTAAGACCCTCCCGGCTGAGTTCACGGAGTCTTTCTGAGTTCCTCTTGGAAGGAGTTATGAATTTCTTTGATTGTCTCATTCCCTTTGACTTACGCCAGTGGGCAGCAATCTGAGATTCCTCCCTACTCCTAAGTAGTTCTGCAGTGTATCCTATAGATGTACCACAGAAAGGCTCGGGACCATGCATTCGCGTTTGGGCCCCACGTTTTGCGAGATAGTCAGCCCTTTCGTTGCCTTCAAACCCTTCATGCCCAGGGACCCACCACAGCGTAACTCTATTATGGGCTCCTAGGCTATTCAGAAGAGTTTTACAACTGTCCACAAGCCTTGATGTCGTTTTAAATGAGTCTAATGCCCTTAGTGCTGCCTGGCTATCCGACATAATATTTATTCTGGCCCCGTTTGTCCTTCTCCGAAGACATTCTCGAACACAGACTTCGATTGCGAAGATCTCCGCCTGGAATATGGTTGGGTATGAGCCCATTGGCAGACTTTTCTGGAACCTTGGTCCAAGCACGCCTGCCCCAGTACTCCCGTCTTCCATCTTTGATCCATCGGTATACCATACTTGGGACCCTTTGTCAATCATAGATATTATCGCTTTACAGCAGTCCCTTTCAGGAATTCTGACCTTGTAGGGCTTATCAAAGGATAATTTCGGTAGCATGATATCTGTGAGCTTGATACCGGGATCATCCAGAAAAGGCTTGAGAACCTCAAAGTGACCCCAAAGATCTCCACTCTTCATGCTGATTACATTGGGCAGCCGTATGGAGCTCCAGCAGGCCTCCTTTTCTATCAGAATAGATAGAGGAGGAATGCCTGTAATTATACCGAGGGCATCCGTTGGACAGGTGCGCATAGCTCCTGTGATGGCCACACAGATCAAGCGGTGTAGCTTGCTCAAGGTGGCACACGCACTTGCTTTCTTTGCTTTTGGCCACCAGGCCAGTGCCGCATATGTGACAACAGGTTTCACGACCGTATTGAAAGACCAATACGTTAGTTTGGGTGATATTCCCCAAGTTTTACCATGGAGTCTCTGGCAGGCATAAAACGCCCTTGTAGCCTTGTTGGTAATGTTAAGGAGATGTGAGTTCCAATTGAGCCTTTTGTCCAGAGTTACCCCTAGATACTTCGCCTCTTCTGAGAACTCAATTTCTGTCCCTGCCAAAGTGGGTTTAGTCAAGTTGACTTTCCTTCTATTGGTAAATGGGACAACGGTGGACTTCTGCGGGTTTATTGACAATCCCTTTGAATCACACCAGTCTTCCGTTAGACTGAGCGCAGCTTGCAATCTGGAACAAATTGTGTCCTCATTCCAGCCGACAACGTAGGTGACTAGGTCATCTGCATATCCATATGCCTTGAATCCATTGCCATTTTGCTTTTCAAGAAGTTCGTCAACAACCAGTGTCCAAAGTAGGGGCGATAAGACTCCCCCTTGAGGACAGCCACGGGTGGCATTTACTGCTTGCCTGTTGTCTCCTAGTTCCGCTATTATGGTTCTGGACCTCAACATGCTTATGATCCAATCCGTTAGAAGGACAGGAATATCCTTTCGTATCATAGCTGTGGATATTGCTTCATAAGACGTATTGTCGAAAGCACCTGATATGTCCAGGAATGCACACAAAGCTATCTGTTTATACCGCAACGCCTTTTCAATGACTTGAAATAGGCTATGTATTGCAGTAATAGTAGATTTGCCTGCCTGGTATGCGTGCTGACTCTGACACAGAGGCTTATTCCTGAGAAAGTTATCCCTTATGTGAAAGTCAATAAGTTTTTCTAGTGTCTTTACTAGAAAGGAACTGAGGCTAATTGGCCTATACGCCTTTGGGAGTTGTGCTGGGTTTTTCCCCACTTTGGGTATAAAGACCACTTTGACTTCACTCCATGTTGTTGGTATGTGAGCAAGTAAGAGACTTGCTCTCAGCAATCTGACTAGTGGCCCAGATATTAAGCCCAAGCTCTGCTGCAGCAGGCATGGGTAGATACCATCTGGACCAGGGGATTTATATGCACTAAAGGTTGAAATGGCCCACGATATCTTTTCCACACTGACGATTCTTCCTGCTAGGCCT
>NW_023477902.1:0-2698 GCF_013731165.1 Rhagoletis pomonella | reverse complement strand
TATTCGGATACGATATTATTTTATATAATTTAGATGATTTAAATTGTTCAAATTTAAAGAATTTATATATTAAAAATACAAATATAAATACTTATAAATATCATAAAAATTCTATGATTAGTGCTGAAAAAATGTAATAATATTAAGAAACTTTATTTATTCATTAAATATCTAATAATAAATAAAAAATAAATAAGTAATTATAAAACTTTATTTTATTTCAAATTAATTTTTTTGTTCTCATCATCAACATCAGGAGACTTTTCCATTCATATGTGAAATATTTAAAAGATTTCGTATTATTTTTGAATTTCTTAGACATTCGGTGACTCTTTTGAATTTAATAAATTTGTCTTTCAATGAATATAAACGAGAAAAACAAGTATCTTAATCTTTTTCGAAACGATGTATTATTAACATCTCCTGCTTTCTGTATCAAAATATGAGTTTTCATAAAAAAGTATGCTTAAGGACTTTTCTCACTAAGTTAGCAATATATGAATGAATAATGCTAGATGAATAAAACATTTAAATATACACATACTTTTATAAGCATTTTTTATATGTTTATGTGGGATTCGTTATCGTCCACTTGGCGTTACTATACTTATTAGGCAAACAATGATGATGAAATCAAGATCAAGGCTATTTATAATATTAGCATTTGATTTTACTCATATAATAAAATTTAAATAGGGTAATAAAAAAGAAATATATTCTTTGACAGCAACATTGAGCTTAAGATTATTTCCACATTTTTTATTGAATCATATTATAAAGCATAAAATAGATTACTAAAGTATATGTATATTTAAATATGTTCTTTATCAACAGTTCACCTCAATGCTTTTTATATAGTTATTAAATGTGTATAAATAAGCTAATACTGTACATTAGAAATTATTACTTTGTTTAAAGCTACTAAAACACATCATGCCTGGTGTAAATCGAATCCTCAATAGCGAGCATCATGGAGAGTACAACTTCGATTTTGAATTGGAGACGTGCTTTGAAGACATGAAAAACCCTTATATATGTATTGAAGATGAAGATGAGGGTCCCCGGTTACAGGTTTTGGGCATCCCAGTCAGAGCAGCCCATGCTTTTTTTAACAAAAAGTGGGATGAAGAGGATGACAACATCGAATTTTTTACAGATGTTGGAGTTGAAATTGAGGAGTATATTATGGAGCAACACCAAAACCAACATGAATATAAAAGAAGGGGTTTAGATATTAAGACTAAGTTAAGGTATTATAGTAGAACAAATAGGGAAGCGATATATGATATAGAAGTTTATTCTAAATCACATAATAATATTGTATTTGAATATAACTTAACTGTTGAATTAGTATTTTGTAGTATTTAATATTTAATTATATAGAACCATAAATTTATTAAAAAGCTTCAGCGTTTATTTGAATATAATATTATTTTATATGAGAGTTATTTATGAAAAAAGGTTTATTTATAAATCGTTAGTCGTTGGAAAAGGTTTTATAACCAATATAATTAATAAGCTTCCTATTGAACTTCATTTGCCTAGTTATCAATTTTGTGAACCTGGAACGAAACTACGGAAACTTTTAGTAAGAGGAGATTGAGGGATTAATCTACTAGACAGTGCTTGTTGAGTACATGATATATCAAGGCTTGGGAAAGAGTTAAAGCGAAGGATAGCAATCTTAGTGAGAAAACAAATGCTTGGTTAGTTACAAAATATAATGAAGACAAAAACGAAATTTGGTATGGGGAACATTTATAGTAAAACTAAGAAAGTGGGAGGAAAAACTGGTTGTCAGCTCTTCAAACATGCTTTAAAAAGTGCTAAACAAAATTTAAAGAAAAGTAATAACTTAAAAGATGCAATAAAAAATTTCACGAAAGGTTGTAAATAATATTTTTAGAGGGAAAAAGTCTATAATAAAAGCACCACGTGTAATACCATTACCTAAATCTGGAGGATTTCTCCCATTAACGCCTTTATTCGTAGCATTAGGAGCACTTGGAAGTCTATCTGGCGGTACAGCAGGAATTATTAAAACAATCAATGCTATAAAAACTGGAAAGGAGCAGTTATTGGAGGCGAAACGTCATAATAATATAATGGAAGCTATTTCAATGGGAAAAGGAATGTTTTTAAAGCCTTATAAAAAGGGATTCGGATTATATTTAAAACCATACCAAAAAAACTCTTAATGAAGCTACCCAGAAGACCTCTTACTGATGTAGACTTAAAGAAGTATTCAAAATTTATTCCAAATTTTATAGGGGTATTCATGTGTGACAGTTTACCCCGTAAACCATTTAAGAGAGAATGTGGAATAATAAATTTGGATAGTTCAAATACTGGAAAACGATAATGAGATTGATTATTTCGATAGCTTTGGAAAAACTTATATCCTCCTGAACATTTAATAAAGTATTTAGGAAAAACATTAAATATAACTATAATAAACAGCAATTAAGCTAATTTAAAAAAAGCTCAAGCTATATAATGTCAGAGGAATATACGTTGGTTATAGACGTTCAGGGAGTCTATTTTAATAAGAAATTTATTGCTATTGAAGTCAGCATATCAACATATGATTCACATGTAACAACGTTTCTTATTCAACCTCCTTTTGAAGAATCCAAGTTAACGATACGGGATAAAACAACCAACAACTGGTTATATCATAATCATCATGGATTAAAAT
>NW_023477901.1:0-2698 GCF_013731165.1 Rhagoletis pomonella | reverse complement strand
GGTATGAAGAATATGGGATTTTCCGGTAGTTAAGGATGATTAAGATTTTTCTTTGTACCTAACCACAGCAGATTCGTCCAAACCTTTTCTCAATAGATATTCGTACCTACTCGCGCAACCTATAAGTAGCTATAATAAATCAGCTATAGTTTATGAAGGCAGTGTATGGTCATTTTGAAGACCACTTTTTTAGAAACAGCGTTAAAATAAAGACTGTGTTATTTACATAATTAATATTTTCAGTAGCTATGGCTCATAAAAAGGCTAAGCTTGATAAAGGAATTTTTGTTTCTTTTTGCTTTAATCCCTTCAACAAAAAAAAACACGTTTCTTCAGATACACGACGGCTTTCTGACGGCTTAATATCAAAATTCCCTACGCTATCAAAACGGATGCGAATTTGTGGATCGTGCAGGAAAGAGCTCAGCAAATTGAAGGAATTACCGACTTCGAAAGTAATGAGCCTTGTGAAGACGTTATTCCAGATAGAGACCATATTGAATCTGAGAAGGATGACCGAATTTCCGATGACGATGGCTCCAACTTTACTGAAGAAAATATGACTTCAAGGGATGAGTGCCAAAACCAATACCACAAGGATGCAGTAAAAGTACTTGAGCAAATAAAAGAAAAGTACAAAACTTCAACTAGTAGAGCAGAAAAAATTCAACTTCTCACGCTTGCTCCACCGACATGGAGTCGCGCAAAAACAATGGCTGAGTTTGGAACATCAGAAAGAAAAGCCAGGATTGCTAAAAAATTAGTTGCAGAGCATGGCATACTCACACTCCCAAACACAAAGAAAGGAAAACCTTTAGAGTGCAAAACTGAAGCTCTAGTGACTCAGTTTTATCAGCGCGATGATATGAGTCGCCTGATGCCAGGGATGAAAGACTGGGTGTCTGTACGAATTGACGGTAAGAAAGTTCAAATGCAGAAGAGGATAATTCTCTGCAACCTGAATGAGCTGTTCGCGAGCTTTCAATCTGAACACGAAGATATTAAAATTGGATTCACAAAATTTACCCAGCTCAGGCCAAAACATTGCGTCTTGGCAGGAAGCAGCGGAACTCATACAGTATGCGTTTGCATTTATCATGAAAATGTGAAGCTGATGTTGAAGGAAATCAACTTGAATTATTTAAAAATGATTCGCCGGAAGATTTGAATAGTTACCGTGATTGCCTTAAATTGACAATGTGTCCTAATGTATCAACTTCTTGCCACTTGGGTGAATGCTCAAATTGCCCGGGAACTACGTTCATCAAAGAGAATTTGGTCAAGTCTTTTGACCGAGAATTTGTGGAGGAGGTCAAATTTGAATCTTGGCTGCAGTCTGAAAGGTGCGCATTGAAAACAGTTATCTTAAGTGTGGACGATTTTGTGGAAGAAATTTGTACCGGATTGGTAAACTTGAGAACCCATGACTTTCTAGTCAAGGAGCAGCGGTTATTCTTCGAAAATTTAAAGATACATTTGCAGGCAGGTGAATTCGTTATTTCATACGATTTCGCAGAAAACTATAAATATGTTATCCAGGATGCCATACAAGCATTCCATTTCAATAACGACCAAGCAACTATATTTACAATAGTTATTTACTACATGAAAGATGGAAAACTGGAACATAAAAGTATGGCAATCATATCCGACGATTTGAAGCATGACGCCGTTGCTGTTTATGAGTACCAGAAGATAATACTAAATTATCTAAAATCCGAATTAACAGTAGCGAAGGTATACTACGTTTCGGATGGACCTCGTCAGCATTTTAAAAACAAAAGTAGCTTCGCAAATCTTATGGCTCATGAAACAGATTTCGATACACCAGCTGAGTGGCATTTTCATCCTACTGCTCATGGTAAAGGAGCATGTGATGGTATAGGAGCAAATATTAAAAGAAATGCAGCGAAGTATAGCCTCCAATGCTCTCATCAAGCCCGTATCTTAGATGCGAAAGCTTTATTCCGGTGGGCAAAGAAGTACTGTAAAGAAACTGAAATAATTTTTAGTAGCAAAGATGATCATGCGGAAACTGCGAAATCACTGAAGAGCAGATTCGATGCTGCAGTAACAATCGATGGTACCGCTCAATATCATGCTTTCATACCGATTGGCGATGGAAGGCTCAAGTTAAAGAAGTTTTCTTCCTCTACCCAATGTGATTTCTTTCCAAAAGCGAAACCCGAAGTGAAATCAACAGCAGAACCCAGTAACCCTAAGAAAGGATTGACGAAAAAAGCCACAAAGAAAGGTGGAAAATAAGGTGGATGGAAGGCTGGCTATTATAAAATTAACTATCTTGTATACTTTTTATGTATCTATTTATTAAATTATATATTAAAAACTATTCTAAATAAATAAAAAATTCATAATTTTGACCAATTCTATAGAAAAACAGTTATTTTATTCCAAAGGTGTACATATTGTGGGTATTGTTATATAGCGTTGGAAAGGTAATTGTATCTAATTTTTTATATGTCTTATTTTCAGGTTTCAGAAAAACTTAGGCCATATATTAAAAATTAAAAAAAACGCTGTTTCGAGTTACTAAATGCTCATTTTAATAGATAAACAAGTCGCATCCCACTAAGCGACCTCAAAACTCTTAAACAAAAATACCTAAGCTTTCTTTTGAGCAAAAAATAAACAATCTTAATCATCCTTAACTACCGGAAAATCCCATATTCTTCATACC
>NW_023477900.1:0-2699 GCF_013731165.1 Rhagoletis pomonella | reverse complement strand
CAATCAAGGTTGAATGTAACCTTTCTACCTGGCCATTGGCTTCACTCCATTGTGTGGGCGTCTGGAAAATTTCAATCCCGAGAGATCTAATGTAATTGAGAACGAGTGGAGTTAGGTGTTGGTCTCATTGTCCATGACCAAGATTTTTGGCACGGCAAAATAATGTAAAACTTCAGTAAGTTTCCTTCGGTTATAAATGGACGACTGATTTTTGATAGCGAATAATTTTGCGAATTTTGAGAACTTGTCTACATAGCTCAGAAACTTCTGTTTTCCAATCTCAAAAATATCCATGTGAATGATCTCGCATGGGTAGCTGGGAATCGGTGTCGGCTGGAGGTGAGGCTTAGCCGGATGCCTGTCATATTTATTAAGCTTACACACTCCGCACTGCCTAACATAATCCCTAATTTGTTTTGACATACCTGGAAAGTAGTACTTTTCTAGAATATGCTCTCTATTTTCCTTCGGATTCCTGTGGGCTCTGCGATGCTGTTCCTCGATTATATCGAAAATTCTATCAGGGATGGTCATGTCTTCCACTAGGCGCTGAGTTATCCTTATCCTATACCAGTGGAAATTATTAGCATACACGTTTTGCAATAATTGGAGAAATTCCTCAGGGATTTGTATGCCATTTATAACATTGGGATTAAGGCATTCTTTGAGAATTGGAATAACGTTTGAACTGTCGATATTTGGTAAAGAAATCAAATATCTGCGGTAGCCTGACCTACTCTAAATATCACCTGATTCGCTTCCTGACGGTTGAGCCACCACAGAATCCGTTAAGGCGTTGAGTTCATTCTTAAGACGGCAAAGAGCATCCGCGACCATATTAGCCTTCCCTGGCTTATTAATTATTTCACAGTTATATTCTTCGATGCGTGCTTTCCACCTCTTTAGTTTTACATTATAATTGCGACAGCTTAAGGAAAATGTTAATGGTTGGATAACTCCCTCTTGCAGCAATTCGTTCCCCTGCCGGTCGACCTCTTCTCTCATGCAAGAAGGATAAGGATAGCTTTTGCTATAAACTGGTTCAGAAGTTGACGTTTTAATTTCTGCGCGTACGCAAGTCTCTACATAATTCCTTCCCATTAATAGATAGGAAAAGGTTGCTAAATGTAGCTACTAGTTTGTTCACTTTTTCCTCCGTTTCAACAGGGATGTCCTTAGACAAGATATAATTCACTTGCCTTCGAGCCTTCAGCGGGATTTTAAATTCGTTAGCCTTTAGAATATTAGATTTTCTGTCCACTATCGCACCGATATCCCTAAGTGTATCGTCCACTATAATTCCGTCAAATGAGGTTAATCCTGGGAGCACAAAGAAGGTTACGTCAGAGTCAACGTTTATATCCTTACACAAATTTAAACTTATTTTTTTCTGTATCGGGATACTTCCGCCTGCTGATCTTACGGTAAAGGATCTGTCGACTGGTTTGCCTTGCTTGACGACCGTTTGCGTAATGAAGTTTTTATTGGCACCAGTGTCGACAAGAAAATCTAAGGTGCGGCCGTCATGGAGTACGTACTCTAAGTAAGGTACGCTAAATGGCCGTTGGATAAAACATTCTCCTCCTATGCCTCCTGTGAAGTCTGCAAGTAGTTAGTCACTTCGTCATTGTTATCGTCCGTCTCTATGTTGAACAGCTTTTGCTGTTTTCGCGGAAGATTATCTGATCTTCCACCTCTTTTAAAGGGATTCGGTCTATTCATGTAGTTCACTTTGCGCGATTGGACCGACTGGTCCACGTCCATCTTCTCGACGGGTGGCTGAGAGGTTGACGGAGGATCTCGCCTAGGAGTAGTGTGTCCAACTCGTTTTTCAAAGGGATATCGTCGCTCTTGGGTACGCCATGTTGTCCTGGGTGGAAGTGGAGGCGCCTTGTTACCATCCAAATCATGCATGCGATGTAGCATGGTATTCATCGGTGCGACAATACGGTTATTAAACCGTGAAGTGTGTACCGTGTAGTTCCTCAAATTTGTATTCTGTATCTCGAGGCACCTTGAGTATGCCTCAGGTAGATTCTTAGGACGCTGAACCAGGAGCATCTTTGAAAGATCCCCATTCAATCCACGGATGAACACATCAATCGCACGATTTCTGTACGAATCTATTAGTACCTGCACTGTCTCCTGAGTGTATTTCTCAGTTTTG
Organism: Rhagoletis pomonella; assembly: GCF_013731165.1. Taxonomy (NCBI): domain Eukaryota; kingdom Metazoa; phylum Arthropoda; class Insecta; order Diptera; family Tephritidae; genus Rhagoletis; species Rhagoletis pomonella. The sequence goes on along the minus strand of NW_023477900.1, from coordinate 532 downwards.
AGTTTATTTATAATTAAAGCAAATTGGTGATTCACGGCTCCATAGAAGTCATCGAGCCGCGAACCCTTTTGGGAGAGTTGGTGGAGTTGGTACTCCAAGGTGCGTATGTCGCGGTTGTCGGCGTAATGGAGTGATAGAAACTCCCTCATGGCAGTCCAGTCAGTGTCAAAAATGCTATAGGTTATGAGGGCAGTATCGGCGGGCCCTCGTATCTTTTGTCGAATGTGCTGTAAAATCGAACGATAGATTGGCTTACTCTTTACCAGCTCGAAATCAGTAAAGATGCTCTCGACAGCATGCACCCATGACACAAACATAGTTGGATTACCGTTGAACACCTGTAGCTCCTTCACAGAGTCTGGAAGTCTCGAGATATCCCTAAGTTCTGCCTCCGTTGCTGGAGCTCGGGGCTGAACTTGTACTTCCGCTTCCACTCCATTTAGCTGCGGAGTAGCAGCTTCTATCAAAGCGATCCTGTTTTGAATTGTGTCCAAGCTTGATACACGCCTCTCTGTCCCATTCAGCTGGTCCA
>NW_023477899.1:0-2699 GCF_013731165.1 Rhagoletis pomonella | reverse complement strand
GAAAATTTAACTGAGACAAAGAGGAGAAAATCGTGCGTTTTTGTAAACGAAATCCGAAATGAAGTGACCAAAAGTTGTGTTGAGTTTGTTGCTCGAGATCTACGATCATTTGACGCTGTAAATGGTTCTGGTTTCAAAGACATGGCACGATGTCTAATAGAAGTAGGTGTCAAGTTAGGAACAAAAAAATTTTCAATCGACGATATACTGCCACATTCTACTACGGTAAGCCGTACTCTACTGAAAGTCCACACTTCTGAACGTGAAATATTCGTCAATAACATTCGACCGTACATGGAAAAAGGTTGATTGCATTCTTTTATTTCTCTCTATAAGTATGTGCAATATTACAAAATATATTTTAGGCAGGTGTGCTGGTACAATGGATTTGTGGACCGACAGCAAGAAGCAGAGGATTTTTCTTACTTTAACCGTACATTATCTTGAAACTACTTGGAAATTTCAAAAGTAAGGGAAGATTTGTAAACTAACATGTAACCTCCAAAATAGTTACTTTAATGGGGCTTTTTCTTTCAGTCGCTCTTTATTCACAGTTGCATTTGAGTCTATTGATCAGGATGGGAACGTTATTAAAAAATCAGCAGAAAATATCATCAGTTCAATAGGAGATACGTTTGAAGAATTGGGCTTAGAACGGGATTTACATAAAAAAATTACTTTTACAACTGATCAAGGATTTAATATAAAAAAGGCTTTGCACAATCACTCAAGAATTAATTGTGCAGCCCATATGCTTAATATTATTTTAAAACATTCTTTCGACAAAGAAAAACTCCGAGAGGGTGCGCCTCATGTATTACATTTAATAAACGCATGTAAAACTCTAGTGGAAAGTTTAAAACGAACAGGTAGAAACTGTACGTTAGAAACGACTGTAAAACAAGAATGTGCATCGAGGTGGAACACAGTATTTGATATGCTGTTTTCTGTGCGTCGAAATTTGAATATCATTGAAGAAATTTTGGAGAAATCAAAAGAATCGCATCGTGTTATCGGGATTGAAGATCATTTATTAGACAGAGTACTTGTATTTTTAGAACCGTTTAAAAGCGCAACATCATTACTGTTAGAGGGTGAAAAAGACCCAACTATTCATTTAGTTTTATTACATCTGCATATTGTTAAAATGAAATTATTGAAACTTAAAAACGAAGAAAGCAATCAGGAGATTAGTTTTATAGTTGCATATTGTTTAGAGTTGTTCGAAAAGAAGTTACAACTCAACAAAAGCATTTTTGAGGCCAGAATAGACACAAAAAATTCCATCGATGATAATGTAGATACTTTAGACCAGATGTTATCTGAATACAAAGATGTCCATTTTCCGAACATCCGTAACAACGAATCTGTAATAAATGTGCAAATGGAGTTGTATAAAGACGCCAATTTTCCGGAATCAGATATTTTGCATTGGTGGAAGACCCATGGGAAAGAATTTCCACTCTTAGAGAAACTTTCACAACATATTTTATGTATTCCCGCATCCAGCGCATCAAGTGAAAGGTGCTTCAGTTCGGCAAATCGCATTTTAGAGGACCGAAGAACAAATTTAAAAAGCGAAAACTTGGATGCAATTTTATTTTTACATTCTCAACACAAACAGACGAATTAAAAATACTTTATTCTCTACTATAAAACATGAATTATAAACTGAAATGAGAAGTTTAATAAGGTTGTCTTTAAAATTAAATCACTTTTTCTTTAGCCGGAAAATTAATAAATCCTTTGATTTATTTTATTTTAAGTTCAGCATCTAAAAATTATGTATTTGTTGTATTTCGCTTAGTGCATTTTACACGTTACGTGTTACGGCGATGCCAAAATAGTAATCGTCCGATGATACAATGTCGCATCGGCAGAATCGGCATCGTGTGAGCGCTGTACTCATAAAACGATTACTAATAGTCGTACTCATACGATGCCGGAATCACTCGTGCAGGTCTCTAGTGTGAAGTGAGCATAAACAATTGTTCCATGGCGTGCCCACCATTGCTATAGATTCAAACTACAACTACTAATCTACAGTGGCAATGATAGTTTTCGGTTTGCGTTTGGGTTAAATTAATTTGCGTTTGGGTTAAATTAATTTGCGTTTGGTTTAATTTAATTTGCGTTTGGGTTAAATTGATTTGCGTTTGGGTTAAATTGATTTGCGTTTGGTTTAAATAAATGTGCGAATGCTATAGTTAAACAAGTAATTTTTACCAAAAAAAAAAACCGACTTAAAAAAAATATATATGTATCTCTATATATATATTGATTCAATGATCGGATCTAAACCAAATTAGTATGGGACCACCTCTGAGACAATACCTTTCCGTTGCCAAAAAAAGTTATCGAAATCGGTTGACGTGGTCCAAAGTTATGCGGTAACATACATAAAAAAAAAATATTCCGACGAACTGATAACCTCCTCCTTTTTTGGAAGTCGGTTAAAAACTAAAAACATGCTTTTATTACAAGAAGAACTAAAAAAAAATGCGTGTGTAACACCGTACAATGATAGAAGTGAAACTTCTTAAAGAAGGTGGGAGTACCAGGTACCTACTCACGAAATTGGATGTGTAAACATATGTTTACGGTTCGGCAAACCATTAGGCGATTGAGTTACATACATAGGTTTGGTTAGAAATCAAGCAATAATTTCATTTCATCTTATTAATTTTCTGATATACACA
>NW_023477898.1:0-2699 GCF_013731165.1 Rhagoletis pomonella | reverse complement strand
ATCATTCGCAAAAATGGTGGATTCCAACCATTGCACTATGTGTGTATTTGGCCAAAAGTCGCTTTTTGTCCTTGGTATTTGATAAGGAATACGTCAAACCAAATAACGGTATCTTTTGGTTTTGTAAAAAACGAACGACAACTGCTTAGCAGGTGGTCAAAGTCATGGTCTGTGAATGAAATATTGTAATCGATTTTGTGTTCTCTTTATTTAGCTATTTTCTAATAGATAAGATATAAAAAACTTACAAAAATATATATATAATTTAATGGTAGTTTGTAAGATTTGAAAACTTATTGTTAGTTTCGAAGAACGATTCAAGAAATAAATACACATTAAAAAAAAAAAATATGGGGAATAAAAAAGTTAGAGCTTTTAAGATGTTTACCTGTTTTCTTGTAGAATATTTTTTTTTTAGAGAAAAATACATAACCTTAAATTATTATATTTTTCTTATTATTTTTTCAATCTTATATTTTGTCCTGTAATTTGGCAAATTTTTTTCAAATTAGCCACTATATAACTTTGTTTGTAACTAAGTGACGTTTTTTTCTTTAGAGTAGATATTTAGAAAAAAGTGCATTTAAATTTTTTCAATAAAACCGCAAATTTAAAAGAGACCACATTTGATCCATCGGTCGTCCAGCGTTAAGACGGGTTTCTTTTTTTTTGAAAAGTTTGGGAAATCAGATACCAATCGATAAAAAACAAACATTTCATTTCAAATAATGCACTTTTTTTGTCATAATTAATTAATTCTAGCCACAAAAATGGCTCAATTTACCCATAATGCATTGATCGAATTGACAAAGACTGATCCATACAATCAACCGTTATTCGAACAAGTTTACAATACCCTTGTACACAAGTGCGCTTGGGTATAAAAATGGCTCGAATGAAATGCTTTCTGTTTGATATTTGTTTTGCAAATTTCCCTACAAACCGTTAAAACAAAAGAAATAATGGACTCATGCTGCAAGTCGAGCCATTTTATAGTACCTGTCGAGTGTGTATTTGGTTTATGACTGAAATGTGGCTTGCTCTAAATTTTCACCAAACGAAAATAAAACACAATATACGTATGTGTAAAAACGTGGAGCGCTTAATGCGCCTGTGTATGTAGCTATATATTTACATATACATACATATATGGATGTACTTAGGTGTATGTAAGCACTTGTATGCGTGTGTTTACCTGAGTGGATTTGCTACCTTTTAGTCGGTGAGTGGATAAGTGCTACTTGTGTGGGCTTTGGCAAGCCGCTTATGCAAATGACTTATCGTAGACTAAAGAGTTTTTGTTTATAAGTACATATTTATATTTATGTAAAAGCTTTGAAAAACTACATTTTATTTTTCTTACTTTTTCAAGATAAAAGATCAAAAGTTTTGCCGTTAGAGTTTTTTATAATAATTTTTTTTTGCAGCTAATTTTTTTCTTCGTTTACTTGCCACACCATTGACGGTCTGTTTTTCGTAAAGCGGTTGCCAGTTTATTAGCAGCACAATTTGGCCGTCTGGCGGCAGAAGTCATAAACAGTTTTTCATTTTCAGCTACGTGAGTACTTTTGTTTGTTTTGCTGCAGATTTATTATGCAAATAGTGACGCAAATTACTCCATAGACTGTGAAAAAGTTATAGACGTAGATACTTGCAAAATATTACCAAAAATTATGCGAAATGGTGCAGAAGAGCATATTTTTGCGTTGAATTGCAAAGAAATAAATTTTATTGTTAGTTGTGCATAAAAATTTGTAATAACCACCCCCAATAACAATGCAAATTAAAGTTGGGAAACGAATGTCTGCACTGTAAAATGCATAGCTTTCGTTGCTATTAAATTATTGCACAATAAATGGTACATATAACTATTAACGACAAACTGATATAAACAAAAAATATATATATATTTAAACTAATTACGAAAATGCACAAAGCAAAACATAAACAGCAAAGGTTATGGTAGCACAATACCCTGGGGCATTGAAGACACTTGTGCCTAGATCTCTGCCACCAGTAATATCTGCTTCTCCCTAATAGTACGGCACTTTGCGACATGTGCTTTAATATTACTTAGAAATATGGAATTATGAAATTTTATAAAGATGCAATAAAACAATGAAATTCATCCGATTTCGATGAAATTTAGATTGTATTTGTTTTATTTTTTTTTAAACCCTATATATAAAATATGGGGAGGATATGGTGATCCCTATCGCCAAAACTCGCGAGAACTCTGGGCCCAGTCATTAAATGTGATGAAATTTTGTTAAATTTTTGTTTTCCGCTTTCCACTCTCAGAAAAAAAGATTATATTTTAAAATTACATAGGTGTAAATATTCCCTTTTCTCAAAATATTTGCTGAGATTTTTCTATTGTTCGAAAAATTCTTTTTGCGAAATTATGCAAATAGAAGCTGAAAAGCAGAAAAATAAGAAACTCGAAAATTACATATATTTGCAAAGTTGCGCGAAAAGATCCAATTATATATTAAAAATCTATATAAAATTCTCTTAAACATGCGTCTAACTTCAAGACTCGACGGACCAGTACTCACACTTTTTTTTACTAATAATCTTTAGAATCTACATTTCAAAGTAAATTGTTTGATAACACAATAGGAAAATATCAAATAAATGATAATTACCTATCACCTGAATATTCCACGACACTTAAATATTACTGGATCACAAATTTC
>NW_023477897.1:0-2699 GCF_013731165.1 Rhagoletis pomonella | reverse complement strand
AGCCGAATATCTCAAGAAATATCGATGCTAGCGATTTGGTGCTCCGAGAATTGAATTTCCTACAAGTTTGTCGTTCACATTTTTTCTGTAGTTCTTGTTATATGTATACGAGATGGGGGCAAAACCCTATAATTTCATGAAAAAATTGGGTTTAGTAACCCGTATTACCTCGCTGGTGGGAGTAAGGGTTACGCCGAATGGACACTTTAGTAGAGCATTAAATTCTGAAGAAACCCTATCATTGACCAAGATTATACCATAAAATGCTTCTGAGCTGTAGAATTTTGAAGAAAAAAAAATCATAGTTTATGTGTATTTTAAACGGGATATCTTTGCTTGTCTTGGATGAGCACTTAATATTAATCTTATCACGGGTCTTTTTTAGGTAATTACCACAAAATAAAAAGGAACAGTCCAGCGCCTTCGTCTTGGTCTGCAGGCTGTATCGGAGATACAGCCGCTATATTTAAACGTAGAATACGTGGTATGGTTAAGAGCATATCCAAGTCAAAAACGAAATCACACACTAAGAAAAAAAGGGTTTTTCCAAAATTTTACAAATTTACATACTTCTAAGTGAAAAGAACTCAATGAGAATATAAGCGAAAGCCCTATTTTTATTTTTATTTTATACCATTGTTTTTTTCTACAGCTTACTGAGATTTAAAGATTTGAAATTTTGAACAGAAAAGATATTTATTGAAAAAAATATCGATATCAAAATCGATAAAAATATCGATAACAAAACCGATGACAAAATCGATTAAAATGTCGATAACAAAATCGATAAAAATATCGATCATTATATCATTAAAATAAATAACAAAATCGATCATTATATCGATAAGTTCTGAAAATATCGATAATAAAATCTATAAAAATATCGATAACAAAATCGTTAGCAAAATCGATAACAAAATCGATAAAAATATCGATAACAAAACCAATAAAAATATCGATAACAAAATCGATAAAAATATCGATAACAAAATCGATAATAAAATCGATAATAAAGAGATAACAAAATCGATAAAAATATCGATCATTATATCGATAAGTTCCAAAAATATCGATAGCAAAATCAATAACAATATCGATAAAAATTTCGATAACAAAATCGATAAAAAAACCAACAAAATATCGATTATATCGATAAGTCCCGAGAATCCCTAAAATCCCGAAATAGTTCCGACATTGAGTCTCTGTGCCTTTATCTATATCCTTTTCTCTACAACTACCTTTATTTTAATCTTTCTTCCTCTATCTTCATCTATACTTTTATCGGTATCCTCATCCGCATCTTTTTCTTTATATTTATCTTTGTTTTTATTTTTATGTTTATCATGTTCTTCATATACATATTCCCCTTCACCTTTGCACTTATACATATAAGTAAAGTGTTTAAATTTACCTTGGTCTTCATGTTTGCCTTTATCTTTACTCAACTTTGTTTTTGTGTTTATTTTTACCTTGGCCTTTATCCTTTTCTTTATCTATGTACGTCCTCACCTTTACTTTTATTCTTGGATTGGACTTTTTCTAAATGTTGTTTCACTTCGAAAAGTCTTCGCGTATTATGCATACATGTGTTCATATATGTATGTACATATATAATATGTATGTACATATGTATGTATAGACATACATAGATTACTAAAAATAGAAACAGATCCACATTAACTGCAATCAACATATGTACGTATGTATGTATTTACATATGTACACACGCTGCGATTAGGTTATAAATAGCGCGCCTCTGTTTATCAACAGCCGCATTACATACGCATACATACTTTTTGTCTCCTTCCCACACTTCCAACATATGCACGTGTTTGCAAAATGATGACGAGGTGATTTTGTATGGAAAATCATTTATGCCCATATATTTGAATAAAATAAACATATATAGAAGATATCAACCAATACTTCCCATATACCAAACGAAAGGAAAACTCTTGAATTTTTGATTAAAGAAAACAAAAACAAAATCATTCGAGCGGTTTTCGAGCATTTTGGTAATGAAAAAAATTTGCAAATTTTTTCAACAATTTTTTGCCTTAAAATGCTCAATATTTGTTAAATTTATATAAAATTTGTACCCGATAATATTTCTACTGCTCCAAAGAACCTATATCCTGAAAATGAAAGTTATATATGCCAACAATAAGTTGCTAGAGCACTTTAAAGGCTCAAAATTGACCCCAAAATAAGGCAATGTTTACCGTTGTTTTTACGACAGAAACCGAATTGGTTATTTACAAAAATGAATCTGTCGACAGGTTTGGAATTTTGTCTTTGAAACGCCACACTTTTCTTTGAAATCGCTTTATTAGTTCTCGTGCAATAAGCGTTTTTGTGAAGCTCTAAAAATTACAACTACAACATTTGAACATAGCCCCCATACCTTAAGGTAAGACGTATTCTACGTCAAAAATAATTTAAATGCTAATAAATGTTTGGTCCCTTCTTCATAGAAATGGTCCTTTTTTGATTTATTTGGGGCCCGAATTATTATATTCAAGTGGCAACCGTGAATGCAGGGCTGTAAAAAATTGCAGTCTAATTGGATTGCAATCGCATATTTTACGTAATCTTGCAATCTGGTTTAATTGCAATTAACATTGATTGCTTATATTTTGATTGCAAAAAGTCAAATTTGCAATCATTTAGAAGAAATTGATTGCAATAAGTTTTTGATT
>NW_023477896.1:0-2699 GCF_013731165.1 Rhagoletis pomonella | reverse complement strand
GGGTTTCCGATCAGAAAGAAAATTTAGTACACTTACTACGGATTTCGGAAGGATGGTCTTAGACTGAAAGTAAGTCCGATAACTCAAGGCCCCTCCCATACAAATTGGAATTTTCATATTACATCCATATCTCTGGAAGTATTTGTGGGACAAAACTGAAACTTGGTATAGTGATATGTATGTGAAATCAATGATGGCATTAATCGATTGATGTTTTAATCAGTTAGTTAATTCGATTAAATTCAATCTGATTACAGTTCTTCTTCTTCTTCTTATTTGGCGCTGTAACCGCCTAAGCGATTTTGGCCGAGTCCAAAACAGCACGCCAGTCATTTCTCTTCTGTGCTAACTGACGCCAATTGAAAATGCCAAGTGAAGCCAAGTCCTTCTCCACCTGGTCTTTCCAACGCAGAGGAGGCCTTCCTCTTCCTCTGTTCCCAGCATCGCGGCCCGCGTTGAATATTTTCAGAGCAGGAGCGTTTCTGTCCATCCGAACGACATGGCCAAGCCAGCGGAGCCGCTGAATTTTAATTCGCTGCACTATGTCTATATCGTTGTAAAGCTCATACAGCTCATCGTTAAATCGTCTGCGATATTCGCCATCACCAACGCGTAAAGGTCCGTAAATCTTTCGCAGAATCTTTCTCTCGAAAACTCCAAGAGCCGCCTCATCAGATGCTTTCATTGTCCATGCTTCCGCGCCATACACCAGCACAGGCATTATGAGTGACTTATAGAGTGTGATCTTTGTACGACGAGAGAGGACTTTACTTCTCAATTGCCTACTCAGCCTAAAGTAGCACTTGTTGGCAAGAGTGATTCTCCGTTGGATTTCAAGGCTGACATTATTATTGGTGTTAATGCTGGTTCCCAAATAAACGAAGTCGCCTACTTTTTCAAACTTGTAACTGTCAACAGTGACGTGGGTGCCAAGACGCGTATGCTCTGACTGTTTGTGTGCTGACAGGAGATACTTCGTTTTGTCCTCGTTCACCACCAGACCCATTCGCTTTGCTTCTCTATCCAATCCCGAGAAGGCAGAACAGACGTAGCCCTTGTTTTTACCGATAATATCGATGTCGTCGGCATACGCCAGCAATTGTACGCTCTTATAAAGTATTGTGCCTGAGCGGTTCAGTTCTGCGGCTCTTATTATCTTCTCCAACATAAGATTAAAGAAATCACACGAAAGGGGGTCCCCTTGTCTGAAACCTCGTTTGGTATCAAACGGCTCGGAGAGGTCCTTCCCTATTCTGACGGAGCTGGTGGTATTGCTCAACGTCATTTTACACAGCCGTATTAGTTTCGCGGGGATACCAAATTATAAACTGCTGCCGAAAAAATTCAACAAATCTAGGAAATCGAAACAAGAATTTTAAGAATGTTGGAAAACTATAAAATAACATAGAACGAAAAAACTTGACTCCGAAATTTTATAAAAACTACAATGTGCAAAAAAATTATTCAAACGGCTGCTAAAAGAGGGGGAAAATATCTAAGAGCAAATTTAAAAATCAAATAAAAGTAATCGCTGATACAACCTAAAGATAAATACAAAATAAAGAAAAAAATTCGAACACTCCGATTACAGTTAGTTGTCTTGGCTGTGTAAAAGCAAAAAGGGAAGAAATATGTAAAAAAAAATATTAATTAAAAATAATTTAAAAATTAACTGAAAAGGAGGCGAAACTTAAAAAAAATATTTAAAATCAACGAAATTCAAAAAAGCTAAACACGGAAAAAGTGATTTAACTCCTTAAATAAAACTGAAACAAGTCAAAATTAAAACAAAAAAAATTTCCATATCCACTAAAAAATTAAAGCATTTAAGATTTGTAGAACAGAAATTGCAGATCGAACCAAGAAAAACAGAAAAAAAATATATAGATTTGTTTTAAACTCCAATTACAGCTGCTTGGCATTAGAAAAAGAAAAAATAATATTTAGATAGCAAAATATATTGAAAAACAAGTAAAACTAAGAAAAGTTAAAAAAATGTATTATTAAACAATCTAAATATAAAAAATATACTAAAACCTGACTAAGGAAAAATTAAAAATAATAAGTTGTACAAAAAATATAAAGGGGCAAAATTATCGCAAAGCTCCCTTGCCTTCTCAAAGAAATGTGGCTTAAAATCTAAACATTAATAAAAATGAAATATTGAAATAATGTATTCCTAAACAAAATTATAAACAAACAACATAAAAACTAAGAAAACCTAACAACACAAAATCTTGAGAAAAGTATTTCCGAAAGTTGGCTGATTTAAAACTAAATTATTAAATAATTAAAAATAAGTATGTAAATAAAAATAAAAAATATGAATAAATAAAAATGTTGAAAAACATTATAATCAAAAAAATTACAAACTTCTTTAAAAACCACGGAAAATTTTGTAATATAATGCTGCCAAAACTCCAATAAAAACGAAAATGAGATTACTTATAAAATTATTTTGAGAAAGAATTATTTTCCAAAAAAATATGATAATAAAAAAAAAAACCAAAAACAAACTAAAACAATTGCTGTCAAAAACTTAAGAAAAATCCAAGAAAGAAAAAAAGCTTTAAGATATTGTTTTTAAAAAATGTTGTTTCTCTTTAAAAAAAAAGTAAAATCAGAACAAAAATTTTAGAAAAGTTACAAATTTTTTATAAAAAAGTCATCCCGTAACATACATACAAAAAATTGTCTGC
>NW_023477895.1:0-2700 GCF_013731165.1 Rhagoletis pomonella | reverse complement strand
TCTTTATCTTTATCTTCGTCTTCATCTTCATCTTCATCTTCATCTTCATCTTCATCTTCATACAGTTTATTCAAAACCATTTTTGATACCAATATTGCGATACTTTATTTATTTTAATAAATAATTTGAATTTGATTTTCGTATATATGGCAACCCTTTAAAAAAACTAAAATCATATTACACATCTACAGGTCAAGCCCTTTCATTTGAGACCTCATTTTTCAAAATCGAGCAAACGATACAGATTTTATGACTTGGTGTTATATATTTAACGCAACCATCTCCGAACTAGACTAAGAAGTTTCACTTCAAAAACAATAAGCTGTGTGACTTGAGTTACATTATCTATATTTCATGTTTTATCTATGGCATTTTCAGTTTAAATTAAACCCTTTCAGGTTAAGCGAAACCTTTCAAATTAAATGAAATCTTTTTCAAATTAAGCGAAACCTTTTTCAAGTTAAATGAAACCTTTGTTCAAATTAAGCGGAACCTTTTTCAAATTAAATGAAACTTCCTTTTTGGTTTACTGTTAACTCACTGTTACGCGTTGCTCTTCTTTACGGTTAAGCAGGGGCGGCGGAACACGTGGGTATGGTGGGTTGTACCAACCACCTGAAATTTTCAAAGGTGGGGAATTACCCACCTGAAAACTTTTTAGAAGAAAAAAAAGTCCAACTGAAAGTCCTGTATTAACCACACCTGAATAGTATTTTCGGAAGATATATTATGAAAATTTTAACCAAGTTATTTGCTCTCGGACAAGAAGATTTGATACTGAATCGGCAACGTTTTATAAAACTTTAGAAAAGTTCATTCTTGGTGAGACTGTGGATTTGAAGAAAATCGTCACGTTTTATAATGGTGATTTTGACGAATGCAGACTCAATAGCGATAAAGATATAGCTCTGTGCATAATGAGGCGCACAGAGCAAAATTCAGGATCTGTGAATTATGTTGTGCAATGTTTGCGTGAAAACGAATTGTGTGTGGGACTTGTTCCTGAATATGTCCGCTTAGATTAGATTACTTGTTGCAACTCCAGGGTCGTCATGCTCTAACGAGAGGAGCTTTTATGTTTTGCGTAGGGTGAAAAATTATTTGCGCTCGACAATGCACCAACAATTTTTTTAACGAAACCTGTTAACCTTCTCAATAACATCGGCAACCTATTTGCTATACCTGTATACCAACGGTGGGCAAACGCGGCTCTTTGCTTAGCAAAATGCGGCTCTTTTTACTTTCTCCATGCTTAGAATATTTTGGCTCTTTTTACTTTTTAAAATACATATTTCTTTGCTGGACATCTTTTCCATTGTGTTGTTTTTTTTCTTCAGAGATATGATCTGTTAAAGTTTGCCTTTTTTCGTGATCCTGACTAATCATGTACTTCTTCAAATCGTTATATCTCGGGTTCTGCTGATCGTAGAGACTTCATATTAACGTCATTTTAAAGCTTAGAAACGGGATTAACATTTCTATATATAAGGGGGTCAAGATTGTCATAAAGCTTACTTAGCTACTAAGGTTACAAACAGAGTGGAAGCGAAGCCGAAGACGAAGATGAAGACGAAGCCGAAGACGAAAAACAGTGCAGTAGTAAACATATGAAAGTGATCACAGTGCAAGCAAAGACGAAGACGAAGATGAAGACGTTGCGCAAGCGGTCAGCTTGAAACAGTGCGGTACTGTTTTCAAAGACGAATCGCTTGCTGTGATGAATTGTTTACAATTTATTTAACTGTTTGCAATTGTGAAAAAACGCATTTTTCAAGAAATTGGCTAAATTTTTGCAAAATGTAATCAAACTATTAATTGGCATTCTTGTATATTCAAAAAATGTCTGTCCGTCTTGCCGTAACACATAATACAAGTGGCGAAATTCTCCAAAAGTTGTCCTATACAAATTATTTCATGAATTGCTGTTTTTTCTTTATTTTCTTTTGATGTTATCTAAAAAAAAGCGTTTTATTTAGAACAAATCTTCATATCATTTATCTTCCACTATGTACACTTGCCAGCTTGCCCGCAACGCAAGCAATTCGTCTTCGGCTTCGTCTTCATCTTCGTCTTCGGCTTCGTTTCCACTCTGTTTGCAACCTTAGAGTTGAACTTTAGGGAGTTGATTTGCATAGTGAAGACCAGTAAATTACGGATTTAATTCTCTATAATGAATAATGATTAATTCTCTATAAAAAACGTGGTTAAAAAAAATGGGCTTTTTTCAAGGACTATTTTTAAAATATTTTTCTTTATGACGAGATCTTTTATTTTGTGAGAATCAACAGTTATTTGTAATTTTTTTCGAAAACTTATGTTAAGATATATTTGGTAAGTTGTTAAACATGCATGGTTTTTGGTAAAAGTAAATTTTTATTTGCGGATTCCGTTAGAACACCTATCCAGATATAATATTTGTATGGCGAGATTTTTCTTTAAGGCGACAAACCCTTAAAAATGGGCGTGGCACTTGCTGGACTAAAATTAGCAAAACGCAGATTTTATTGCGGATTTCTGCAGAATATCACTTCGTTAACAATATTTATTCCACAACTTTTTCAATCCATATAGATATTCTGGCGAAATCCACAATAAAGTCTAAATTTTTGAACTTTGGTTTTAATATAGCCACGATTGAAAAAGTTGTGGAACAAATGTTGGTAACGAAGCGATATTCTGCATAAATCCGCAATAAAATCT
>NW_023477894.1:0-2700 GCF_013731165.1 Rhagoletis pomonella | reverse complement strand
AGCAATAGGTTAAATAAATTACTTCAATATGAATATAAATTAAAATTGCTTTGAAGAAGTATTTTTTTCAAACTGCATGTAGGAGGGTTGCCACCTGATTTTATAATTAAATACTATTTGAACTAAGAGTATTAGATAATTTAAATATGTATCACAATACAAGTGTCAGACGGACAAGGTTTAACGAGGTTTTGGTTTAAAAATAATTTGAACAGAATTGCCAATTGTTTGAAAAGTCTAACTAAATTAAATTATATGAAATATGGGCGTCAAACAAAGGTGTATTTAGAAATATTTAGTTTGAGCATTTATAACATTAAAGAGGGGTTCCATTGAATTAAGGGAATTCTATACACACATGGGTGTATTGAACGGAAACTATAAATAAATTTATAGTTCAATTGTTTATTACTTTGTCTTTATGTTTGTGTATTTTCTAAGCGTACAATCTGAGATTATGGATAAAAATATAGACCAGATGGGTGAACAGGCTGCAAGCAATGATTATAAATTGTTAGTTTACCTTACAAAATTGCGGAAGAATATTACAGAGTATGCGGAGAAAAGTTTATTTTTTACATTTTTTATTTTGAATAACGTCTGGTCCGGCTATTTGTTATGTAGAGCTATGAATTTAAAAAATACATCAGGGTTTAGTTGAGATATTCCCTTTTGACCACTATGTTTTGTACATTTCCCAGTACTGCAAAGCTTTTGACTGCCATTCAACTGGGAGTGGCCCGCGTGCGCTAGGTGTGGGTCACGCCACGCTAGAACCCTGTCCAATAAAAAAAAACACATACCTCGGATGATACCCGCTTCTTTTGATGACGATCACGGCAAACATAGGAAGGACTATGATTTTAGGGTATGCACTTGGAACATCCGAACCCTTCATCGGGATGGTGCTTCTGCTCGGCTGGTTGATGCCCTAGGGAAAATAAAGGCTGACATCACCGCCATCCACGAAATGCGATGGATGGGGCGAGGAAGGTAAGCGTGGAGCCTTGCGACGTCTACTACAGTTGCCACGTAAAGGAGTGCAATTCGGTGTTGGATTTGGGGTGGGAGAGAGACCGGCGTTCACTCTAGTGGACGAAAGTCTAGCCACAATCCGCATCAAAGCGAGATTCTTCAACATCTCTTGTGGACAACTGTAAAACTCTTTTGAAAGACTTGGAAGCCCACAGGAGCGTAACGCTTTGGTGGGTTCCGGGACATGAAGGGTTTGAAGGCAACGAAAGGGCTGACTGTCTCGCAAAGCATGGACCCCACATGCGCTTGCATGGTCCCTAGCCTTTTGGAATTGGTGGAAGTGATCCCAGAGCCTACATATCATAAATAGCAGACTGATACACCTTGGGGAACGATCTTCTTCATCCAAAATTTGAAACATGGCGCCCTCCAAAGGGCTTAACTTCTTAAATAGCCTAGGGCTGGAGTATTACAATTAGGGTTAAGCACAATAGATGTTCTTAGGTTGCAGAGCGAGTATCCCTGACGAATAATAATAATAATATATATGTCGTCACCTGAAATGCAAAAAGACGTAACAACATCGCAACTGAAGTGGAAAAAGTCGTGACTCAAAATTTAAATTTTTTTCATTAAATGATGTGGGAGTTGTAATTCGATGAAATCCATCATATCAATCAAAAACTGTAATTTGAATTTTTTATTAGTTACGACTTTTTGAATTTCAGCGACGATGTTTGCTACGTCTTTTTGCATTTCAAGTGACGATGTGTAAAGAGACAAAAATTTGTGTAAATCTGTACTGTAAAATTAATTCTTATACGTAGTTAACTTGTTTTTGTTGTACTAGCTGTGTTTTTTGGATTTACGAAATGTTATGTTACCTACATTTTTAATAAACTTGACATTGGAAAAAACTAATAAAAAACTTAAAAAATTTTTGGTAAGTTTTGGTTGGTCTTGGTAGGATCTTTTTGTAGGAAAAAAAATTTGTTCCTGGCAACACTTCCTGAATCCATTAGGTATTTTCTACTGGGGCTGTCTTAAGGACAAAATTTATTCAAAAACAATTCAAAACGAAGAGCATTTGCGGGAACAAATAAATGGAGCTGCTGCTGAGATAGCCCAATTGAGTTTAAGATCTCTAAAAGCGTCTTTTCTGAAAAGGTGTCGAGCTTGTATTAGAGTAGAAGGTCGCCAATTTGAGGATATTTTATCAATAAATGAATACATTTTCCTTCAAACAACTCAGGTATATTTTATTTCACGTGAACCCATAATGAAAATAATGTCAGGAGCAGGTAATAATGTACCTTTGTACTATTTAGCATGTCATTGTTCGGTAACAAGAGCAACTTAAATTTAAATCTATTAAATACATTCTAGCGTGTATCAGTCCTTTGCCCACAAAAGCGGCTATTCGAAACAGTAAGAGTGGCACCTTTCTGAAATCTTTATTAAGTGAGCAATTTTTGTATGTAATGTAAAGATATAGCTCAGTTTTTCACCAGAGATGGTCAAAGTTGGGGAAGAAAATATCAAGAAGTTAAAAATCCCAAAATAGTCCTAATTTTTTGATGGTTCCTTAATATATTTTAACTATATTGCATTTGAGTATGGAGAAGCAACTATCTGGAATTATTTTACATAAGAAATTTACTAAGTATAGCCTGGTTTGTAGATGCAGTTAAAGAAAATACATGAATAGGCACGATTTTTTTTTTT
>NW_023477893.1:0-2700 GCF_013731165.1 Rhagoletis pomonella | reverse complement strand
TATTTTGTAAAAACTAAAAAATAACTTAGATCTAAGAAGAAGGGGGGGATAGTAGGAAGTATATTTACAAAAGGCTTATTCTAAAGAGTGTACAACACTTTGTTTTACTTCAAAATCATTTTGATTTATATTATATACAGTATCAGCTAAATTTAGAGTATTAAACTTTCTATGATAGAAGAGTAGTTTTTTTTCTTTGAACAAGGCGTTGTTATTATTTAATACATTCAAATAAATAGGAGACAAGTATGTTTCTTCAAATGGAAAGCTAATAGAGTTCTCCTTAAGACAGTATTTCTCTATCAATTTATTTTTACAACTTTTTAACTTATTAACATATTTCAATGCAGATTTTATCATAAATTGATCAATGCGCTCGATTTTACATTTCTCATAGAGTATTTTATTAGAAACTTTCCGTCTGTAGCCATGTCTGAATGGCCCATAATTTGTGTTGGTACAAATTCTAAGGATTTTCCTCTCAAACTGACGCAGCCTTTCCGTTTGGCTTGAGGAAATTCCAAACCAAATGGGGAAGGCATAAGATAAAATAGGTCTTATTAATTGTTTATAGCAATTAAATTTGATGTTGTTGCTCAAATCTTTTGCTCTTTTTAGGAAGGAAATATACATGAAAAATATATTTTTTGCTTTCGACAGAGTATAATCAATATGACGAATCAACCTGAAGGTTTCATCAACGATTACTCCCAAATATTTAATCTGAGTTTGATATTTTATAATTGTGTTATCAATGCTAATATTAGGAATAAATGCTCGCGCAGAAGGGTACAGTCTTTTTTTTAGGCCCTTGACTGCTGTGCAAATACATTTACTAGGATTTATCTTAAGTTTCCATTGTTTAAAGAAAACCGACAATTTACTCAAATATTTATTCGTTTCAGCATTAGCTTTTGACAAATTAGCCTTTGATGAAAGGATAAGAATGTCATCAGCATAAATCAATAAAGATAAACCCTCGCTAGGTTCTGGCAAGTCAGCCAAGAATATATTAAATAGCATTGGACCTAAGATCGATCCCTGAGGAACCCCTGCTACAATATCTTTTTCAATCGAGTTTTCATCCTTATTGCAAACGAAGAAGGATCTGTCACTTAAATAGTCG
Source organism: Rhagoletis pomonella (assembly GCF_013731165.1). Lineage (NCBI taxonomy): Eukaryota > Metazoa > Arthropoda > Insecta > Diptera > Tephritidae > Rhagoletis > Rhagoletis pomonella. Next base: position 1,574 of record NW_023477893.1, on the reverse strand, counting down.
TAAATTATGCGACAAACGTTTTTATTGAAGCCAAACTTTTTATACATTTTGTATACTACTCCTTCAATCCATGTAGTGTCAAATGCCTTTTCGAGATCTAGACTCAAGCATTATAGTTGCCTTCCTATTTTTAAGGTTAGTAGTTACTGTGTCTGATAAGATAGTAAGGGCCTGATTAGCAGAGTTGGGCAAAATTTATTCGAATGACGAATAACAAATGAATAAATTGTTTTTCTTGTTATTCGTAAATAATAAATAATTTTGGTTATTCAAAAAAGAATTATTCGAATGACGGAAAATTATGTTATTCGTTATTCGAATAATTATTATCTTCATTAATTAATCGAATAACGAATAAAATAATAATAAAACAAGTAATTTATGTATATAGATATGTACATATATTTATGTATAAAATGATAACCGTTTTCGTTGCTGTGATTTAACTCAAACCCCTAGATAGATTTAAATCAAATTTTCGGAGGTTATTCCATGCGCATTAAGTCCTATTAAAGGCTACTAGAAAACTCCTTTGTGGCGATGGAGCCGAGTTATTTATAAAAGCCGTATTTATGAACTGATTTCGTTCAAATTCAAAATGTGTTCTTCCTGCATGATGAAAAATACTTATGCGAAAAATGGACCCGCTAGGTGGCGCTACAGTTGAGTTATTTAGAAAATCCCTACTTATTGTACAATCAGGTTGCAATTCATAATGGTGCTGCAGTCGAAATCTCTAGAAACCCCATATGTCTGGACTCCTTTGTTTTTTATGTTTATATTATACGAATTTACGATGTCCCACGTCGTCATATACCCTAAATGCGACCTTGCATCTACCTCCGCTTGATGAAATTGCTCGGGCGGCCATTGCTGCAGCAGTAAGACTCAAGAAAACCAGCTCTTGGATATTTTAAAAGTGGCGAATCAGCAAGGAAAGTTTCGACCACATCCTTCCAATTCCTATATCAATGGCCAAATTTTACATCGAGGACGCACATCTGTGCTCTTCAGCATCCTTATAAGGACTTTTGTTGGCCTACATGACATAAGACTAGAGGTTGACGCATCGGACCAATGTTGTAGTTGCAAGATCATAGAAGAAGATTACGCACGCTTAGAAAAGATCTCACAAGTGGAGGTAAAGCTCATGACATTGAAAGGAATTTTTTCTTGCATATAGCATCAGAGCGCTATTTTTTTGGCAGAAATATGTGTGAGAATTTTTACTTTACCCATATTTGGTTTTCAATGCTATTCTTGCATTGGCCATCGCAAAAAATCTTATCAGGGGCCGCGAAACCATAGGGAATGGGCTAGTATTCTTGATAAAATAGTAAACAAAATTCAGCTATAGAATAGAAATAAAAGTAAAAGGTGGCTCAATGTGTTAAAAATGAGTTTTTATTCATTATTTAAAATAACGAATAAAATAACGAATAAATTATTCGCAAGCAATTTATTCACGAATAATTTATTCGTGAATAAGTTATCTGCGAATAATTATATTACGGATAAAATTTTATTCGAATAATTATCTAAATAACAATTTATTCGAATAATGCCCAACTCTG
>NW_023477892.1:0-2700 GCF_013731165.1 Rhagoletis pomonella | reverse complement strand
CTCCACGAGCCCTATGTAAAACGAGGAAAAAATTGTTTTTTTTTTTTTTTCTCTGAATTCTCACACAAACTGTTTGCAGTACCAGGCATATATAACGCATTAGTTAACGCATAGATTTCTTACTGGGTATGACTGTACATAAGCCACAGAACTGTAAGGGAATTGAATATTCCACCGGTACTTCTGTGCATATGTACGTTTCCCAAAACCTATATTTTTTATTATGCACGTTTTTTTGATGGAATTAACTTAATTTACGCATTTTTAGTTAACAATAATTTACGCACATTTTTCATAATTAAGGCACTTTGTTTTCACATATTTGTTTTGTTTGTTTGTACGTTCGCTTTACTTACACAATTATTCACCTGGAGTTAGCCATTTCGTTCCCCAATTTCTTTTCTGCATTTATTTTCTCACAACACCAACGGGTTAATCTCGCGCCGCTTGTTATGTTTTTTTTTTCGATTGATTCAAAATATTTCACCGGCACCGCACAACCGAACTTGTAGTAAACACGAATAGGTATGTGTAATGTGGTTTGTGAATGACAGCCGGCCATTGACGGAAGTAGAGGTGTACTATCGATATCGATGTATTAAACAATTCGATACTGTGGAGAGTTCTTTCGATAATAACACCGAGAGTGCACTTGGCATTTTCTGTAGCAGGTCTGCGCAAATTTTGTGCAGATCTGCATAATAGTGGGTGTGTGCAGTTAGTGATTGCAGTAATGGAAATTATGTGTGCCTTTTTTCATATAGAGGGGGTGAGTAGTAATAAATAATACATAATTATTTATTATTATCTATTTTTTCAATTGCGTAAGTTTTTTTCCTTGATGCAATTTAATGCATCAATTGCACAAGTTTTTCATTGATGCCATTTAATGCGAGCACAGAGAGTGATGAAGAATATGACAATTTCTACGTATTAATTTGTTTTCGGCACACGTTTTCGTGCAATCTCCATGTCAGGGAAGAAACCCAGATACCTCTTGCAACCCTGTTGTACCAACCCATCAACCATAAAGGCTTGTATGCACGGTCAAACCATCTATCAATCATTAAGGGGTCACAACACTGTGCACTTTTAGTCAAAGTTAGCGAAATTACGAAAAGTTGGAAAAACCTTTAGTTTGTTTCCCATATTGCTCGCCATTCCAAAATCGATCATTTTTGTCGGTGCGCTACATACAAGATTATTTCAGAAGATGACTCGCTTCACTAATGTACGCAAACAAGCTGAGGCAAATAATTACCCGCTGACGTGCAGATTATGCAGTAAGAAGCATCCCTTAAGAGTATGCCCAATATTTCGTGCCAAAAGGCCAGAAGAACGCCTGCGTGACGTTCTGATTCATCGCTACTGCACGAATTGTTTATCGGGGATACATCGTGCAGCCCACTGCACTAACCCAGGGAGATGCCGACGCTGTAATGAAGAACACCACACGATGCTTCATATTGATCACACGAGCGATGGATCCAGACGTCAGCGGCGACCAACGCGGCCAATGAACGACAGTGATAGTGATGATGCGCTTTCATTAGATGCGTCTGAGGTCGGAGCGGAAACTAATGCTTTCCGCCCAGACCTGGAAGAGGAAGAAATGCCAGTCGCTGGAGCGGAAACTAACGCTTTCCGCCCAGATGAATCCACCGGAATGGAGTCAAACGCACTCCATCCGGATTCGGTAAGCGGATTGGAAACGAGAACTTTCCAACCGCGAAACAATTGGTACCGCACTCAAACTCGACGTTTCAACCACCGCCCACGGCGTCAGCGTCACAACGGGAGAGTGGAATCTCATGCATTCCACCTCCCAGCAAGAAATGGTTTTCGGTCTGGGCAAGTGCAGGCCCCTATGAATCCGCTACAACAACTTACCGCAGTTGCGCCTACAGCCATAGTGAGGGTAGAAGCAGGAGGCCGCTTGCACCTGGTAAGAGCGTTAATAAACCCGTGTGCCGCAACGTCCATTATCGCACTAGACCTTGCGCAAGAGCTGAAGCTCTGTTTAACGGCAGTCGGAAATCAAAGAGGGTGTTTTATGAAGCTACGCGGAAAGCACGGAAATTCCGCGACAATTACATTGCACGCGGTGGCCGTACGGAACTACCGGCAACAAACACCTTTGAAAAGCCTCGATGCCACGGTCGCAGCACCGTACAACAACATAAAGCTCGCCGATCCCCACTTCCACATCGCAGCTCCCGTCCGCTTAGTGCTAGGTGCCGAAGTTTTCCCGAAGATGTTGTTAGGCGCAATTCCAGCGGGAACTCTCGGTCCGCTACTAGCGCAAAACACCATTTTCGGATGGGTATTGTCAGGCGCATGTTAAAACCGCATTTCTTTGTTTTTATTTTCAATACTATTTATTTTCCTAGTTAAGTTTATTTTTGTTAATAATGAATTACACATAACCACTGAATTGTTTTACTTATTTTATTGAATAAATGTGCAGTTGAATTTTTGAAACCCACGTCTTTAAATAATACTTTCTTCTACCTTACAGAGTTTAGGTACATGGACAACGGCAACGAAGAACATTTACATTATTAGATAATTTTTTAAAATTAAGGAGTTAAGTGGAACATAGTGGCCGGAACACGTGGAATTCAGATTTTTCGCTTCGCAAAGGGGGCCGGCATGTTTAGGCCAACGGCCTAAATTTGTCGCAGCATTTTCGACCCACCC
>NW_023477891.1:0-2701 GCF_013731165.1 Rhagoletis pomonella | reverse complement strand
TAAAGCCAGCCTTTCGACATAAGCTACTTTTCCATATGAACACAGATCTATTCACAAAGTTTTCACGTTTTTCTTATCCTATACCGAATTCCTTCTTGAATACTTTGAAGTAATGCAGTCGTTATTAGACTGATAGACTTTATTTTGTGTTTTGATGAGAAGGATTTAAAGAAAATCGATTTCACTGTACTTGTCAAGTTGGGGAAAACTTTTTTTAATTATGAGCATACTCACTTCTTTTTAACTTCATATTTCATGGGATATTTATAAGTTTTTCTGACCATTTTCCAAATAAATTTAACTTCGGCTTTGATATGGACAGGCCGGAATTCTATTATGATCTGGAAAAAATTAAAAATAAGCCGCCAATACTTGGCGACTGGCAAAACGAACGAAATTAGTGAGGTACAACCAAACTCGCCAACGTCCATCGCCGCTAGCTAACTTTGTTGTTGCTTTCAAATCGGAGGCGGCTATACATACCTGTCTATAGGCGCATCACTAAGTACATAGTTGGTATACATACTTTTGCAATTTTTTCACATTTTCCGTCTTATTGTTATCTTTATATACATACTGCTATTGTGATGATTCTTCTAACAATTTTGTTGCTTTTCCCGCGAGCATACGGCACTGCTCGCGCAGGAAACTAGGGAATAGCCAACATTTTTCCATGCCACATTTTTTTCTAATTTCATCACTTCTACTCAACTTTGCTATCCTGTTCCCAATGAATGCGTGTCAGTGTGATAAACGTGTCAATGTGTATTTAGCATAGGTAAAAACGCGCACTAAACGTATAGTGAAGGGGTTGGAGAGCGAAGTGAGATGGACATTGATAACTGAAAATTGGCGGCGCGCATAGAGGTACATGAAAAGCGCGCGAATGAATAACAATAATAAAAAAAAACAGGAATAAGCAAAGATATGGGCAGTGGAAAATAAATGAACAACAATAAAAGTATGGAAAGTAACAACAAAAAAGTTATTAACGCAACAACTTTGACGAAACATAAATAGTCATTGCACAATTGTGTGCAAGTACAAGCACAAGTGGCACATAGTTCGCTAAAGTGTAAAACTTTTTATTATACCCAACGCACAATTAGTTTGCAGAAACGAAGATGCTGCGACAGTGTTCTCAATTACTTTTCGCTTATGCATTCAGGGCAACGAGCTTTACTGCGGTCACTCCCTGCGTGAGAGCTCTATCCATTAAGGGGCGTGGATTTCGAGATCACTTCCAGCAATGGGCACTCCGGAATCCCAAGAAGCTTCGCATTCATTCCGAACGGAACGTCGCACTGCATACCGTACCTCGGTTTGAATGGATTACTCACCACCCACATCCCATACAGGCGAAAACAGGATCTTTCGGCACTTTTAGGAATATGTTTTTCGGGAGCTTTATGAACTATTAGGGATTTTATGGCAGCTTTTGAGATTTTATCGAAAATATTTAACTTTCTTTCCGATTTCCTATATTATTCTTGATTTTACGAGGCTTTTCAAGATTTTCTTAAGAACTTCTCGGATATTTCGGGAACTACAGAGCTGTTGCAGAGCTGTATAGGGGTTTGAAATCAACTCAACATCTACTACTCAGCCATTAAGTATACGCAAAAAGAGGATTCTTCGCGCATAAAAATTAGCTGCTTACGAAGCTCCGAGTGCAAACATTCCGAATATGCATTTTATAATAAAATGCAACAAAAACTTAGCTAAATTATATTAGCAAAAATATCCATTATTTTTGACTGTGACTTTGTGTAGAAAATCACAAAATACGACATTAACATACATACACTAACACAAACACATTTCATTTACATTTAACTTACTCACTCTCACCTAACACGATATAAGCCACAGCCTTACTAGGTATAACATAATTGTATTTAGTTTTAGGAGTTTAGTTCACTATTAAATGCCACTATAACCGCATCTTTGGTACTTTATTCGGATCCGGGCTCTTAATTTTACACATGGTGCCGAAACCCGGGAGCGGGCAATTAGTTTAAAATAGCGAATTTCAGTAAACTATACCGGGTGTGCATTTTATAGTGAGCTCTAGGAAAAACAAAGACGATATTCTGTAAAACAATAAATTTACATAAAACACGAGCAACCGTGGTAACGAATATTGAGTGCCATTGTAAGGTGAAAAATGAAATCGGTCCATCGGGCTACTTGTCGTGGTCTGCTAATCAAGCTACTGAGTACTTGGAAAACACAGACTTTTCCAAATTAAGTGAAAAACAAACCTTACTTGAAAACGTGGGGACTCTCTTGCACAGGTTAAGGAATGCGTATGAAAATTTAAAAAATGCGGACGTAGCCGTGAGAAAAATAATAAAACAGGAGGATATGGAGAAGGAATGCGAGTCAGTGCTAGACTATGACGACAAGGCGATCGCAATTATTTCAAAGTTGCAAACGCGCGAAAAGAGTTTAGCAGGCCGACTTGAGCATACTATGAATACGTCCACCAATGGCGCTGGTAAGCAATCGTCTCATAGAGTTAAGCTCAAATCCCTTGAGCTGAAGAAATTCGACGGAAGCTTCGAAAAATGGTTGCCCTTCTGGGAGCAATTCAAGCCAACAGTGCATGATAACCCCCTTCTTTCATCAGCAGCAAAGTTTAACTTTTTGAGCGAAGCATTGGTTGACAGGGCTTCATCAACGATTCAAGGATTCACTC
>NW_023477890.1:0-2701 GCF_013731165.1 Rhagoletis pomonella | reverse complement strand
AGCAATAGGTTAAATAAATTACTTCAATATGAATATAAATTAAAATTGCTTTGAAGAAGTATTTTTTTCAAACTGCATGTAGGAGGGTTGCCACCTGATTTTATAATTAAATACTATTTGAACTAAGAGTATTAGATAATTTAAATATGTATTACAATACAAGTGTCAGACGGAAAAGGTTTAACGAGGTTTTGGTTTAAAAATAATTTGAACAGAATTGCCAATTGTTTGAAAAGTCTAACTAAATTAAATTATATGAAATATGGGCGTCAAACAAAGGTGTATTTAGAAATATTTAGTTTGAGCATTTATAACATTAAAGAGGGGTTCCATTGAATTAAGGGAATTCTATACACACATGGGTGTATTGAACGGAAACTATAAATAAATTTATAGTTCAATTGTTTATTACTTTGTCTTTATGTTTGTGTATTTTCTAAGCGTACAATCTGAGATTATGGATAAAAATATAGACCAGATGGGTGAACAGGCTGCAAAGCAATGATTATAAATTGTTAGTTTACCTTACAAAATTGCGGAAGAATATTACAGAGTATGCGGAGAAAAGTTTATTTTTTACATTTTTTATTTTGAATAACGTCTGGTCCGGCTATTTGGTATGTAGAGCTATGAATTTAAGAAATACATCAGGGTTTAGTTGAGATATTCCCTTTTGACCACTATGTTTTGTACATTTCCCAGTACTGCAAAGCTTTTGACTGCCATTCAACTGGGAGTGGCCCGCGTGCGCTAGGTGTGGGTCACGCCACGTTAGAACCCTGCCCAATAAAAAAAAGAACATACCTCGGATGATACCCGCTTCTTTTGATGACGATCACGGCAAACCTAGGAAGGACTATGATTTTAGGGTATGCACTTGGAACATCCGAACCCTTCATCGGGATGGTGCTTCTGCTCGGCTGGTTGATGCCCTAGGGAAAATAAAGGCTGACATCACCGCCATCCACGAAATGCGATGGATGGGGCGAGGAAGGTAAGCGTGGAGCCTTGCGACGTCTACTACAGTTGCCACGTAAAGGAGTGCAATTCGGTGTTGGATTTGGGGTGGGAGAGAGACCGGCGTTCACTCTAGTGGACGAAAGTCTAGCCACAATCCGCATCAAAGCGAGATTCTTCAACATCTCTTGTGGACAACTGTAAAACTCTTTTGAAAGACTTGGAAGCCCACAGTAGCGTAACGCTTTGGTGGGTTCCGGGACATGAAGGGTTTGAAGGCAACGAAAGGGCTGACTGTCTCGCAAAGCATGGAGCCCACATGCGCTTGCATGGTCCCTAGCCTTTTGGAAATGGTGGAAGTGATCCCAGAGCCTACATATCATAAATAGCAGACTGATACACCTTGGGGAACGATCTTCTTCATCCAAAATTTGAAACATGGCGCCCTCCAAAGGGCTTAACTTCTTAAATAGCCTAGGGCTGGAGTATTACAATTAGGGTTAAGCACAATAGATGTTCTTAGGTTGCAGAGCGAGTATCCCTGACGAATAATAATAATAATATATATGTCGTCACCTGAAATGCAAAAAGACGTAACAACATCGCAACTGAAGTGGAAAAAGTCGTGACTCAAAATTTTAATTTTTTTCATTAAATGATGTGGGAGTTGTAATTCGATGAAATCCATCATATCAATCAAAAACTGAAATTTGAATTTTTTATTAGTTACGACTTTTTGAATTTCAGCGACGATGTTTGCTACGTCTTTTTGCATTTCAAGTGACGATGTGTAAAGAGACAAAAATTTGTGTAAATCTGTACTGTAAAATTAATTCTTATACGTAGTTAACTTGTTTTTGTTGTACTAGCTGTGTTTTTTGGATTTACGAAATGTTATGTTACCTACATTTTTAATAAACTTGACATTGGAAAAAACTAATAAAAAACTTAAAAAATTTTTGGTAAGTTTTGGTTGGTCTTGGTAGGATCTTTTTGTAGGAAAAAAAATTTGTTCCTGGCAACACTTCCTGAATCCATTAGGTATTTTCTACTGGGGCTGTCTTAAGGACAAAATTTATTCAAAAACAATTCAAAACGAAGAGCATTTGCGGGAACAAATAAATGGAGCTGCTGCTGAGATAGCCCAATTGAGTTTAAGATCTCTAAAAGCGTCTTTTCTGAAAAGGTGTCGAGCTTGTATTAGAGTAGAAGGTCGCCAATTTGAGGATATTTTATCAATAAATGAATACATTTTCCTTCAAACAACTCAGGTATATTTTATTTCACGTGAACCCATAATGAAAATAATGTCAGGAGCAGGTAATAATGTACCTTTGTACTATTTAGCATGTCATTGTTCGGTAACAAGAGCAACTTAAATTTAAATCTATTAAATACATTCTAGCGTGTATCAGTCCTTTGCCCACAAAAGCGGCTATTCGAAACAGTAAGAGTGGCACCTTTCTGAAATCTTTATTAAGTGAGCAATTTTTGTATGTAATGTAAAGATATAGCTCAGTTTTTCACCAGAGATGGTCAAAGTTGGGGAAGAAAATATCAAGAAGTTAAAAATCCCAAAATAGTCCTAATTTTTTGATGGTTCCTTAATATATTTTAACTATATTGCATTTGAGTATGGAGAAGCAACTATCTGGAATTATTTTACATAAGAAATTTACTAAGTATAGCCTGGTTTGTAGATGCAGTTAAAGAAAATACATGAATAGGCACGATTTTTTTTTTT
>NW_023477889.1:0-2701 GCF_013731165.1 Rhagoletis pomonella | reverse complement strand
ATTTTATGTTTTTTCTTTATTAATTAAATTTACCCTAAATCATTGTTAAAGAAAGAATGTGTCTTTAATTCATTTAAATTTTAGGAACTTATTTTATTTATTTAACCATTTTTTTCTTTTTTAATTTGATTTTCTTCTAATTTTTAGATTTTATTGTTAAAAAAATATATATTTTTAAATTTAATTTAATTTTTAGAGGCTTATATTTTTAATTTATTTCTGTTTTTCTATTGTTAATTTCAATTTCTTTTAATTTTTATACATTATTTAAAAAAGAAAAATATACTTGGTTTATTTTGGAACGAATTTCCGCCACGAACGAAAAATGACACTGAAGATGGCATATCGCCGAAACCGGTTTGTCTGCAAACCAAGCTTGAGAAGGGATGACAGAAATTCGTTCCAAAATAAATCATCTTGTCACCCTGTCAGAAAAATCAGCCAACACCAACACAAAAATATATTTGTCTGATTTCATTTAATTTTTAGGGTCTTATTTAATTATTATTTTTTTATTGTTGTTTTTTTTTGTTATTAGAGGCCTTTTAAAAGTTTTATTCAACAATTTTATTAAGCTTAAGACCGTTTTCAAATGAAAAATGTGGCTATTATTTTTCCACAAGATTTGAAAACGGTCAATAAACTTTTTTGACTTTTTTTAAGTAAAATGTTTGGATTTTGTCTTAAACATAAAAGTATTTTTTTTTAATTTCATTTATTTTTAAAGTAGGTACTATTAATATAATATTTTTGCTTTAATTTAATTTTCTTTTTTAATTTAATTTACTTTTTGTTACTTTTTATTTCTGTAGATAGAAAAATATTTATTTTTATATTTCATTTAATTTTTAAAAGACTGATTGCATTATAACAATTAAAATTAAAGAGCTTTCAAGATAGTTGCCAGAATTGACTTTGCCGGCAAAATTCTTTCGGAAGACTGTGGTGAGTTGAAAGACAGTTGCCGGAATTGCCCTGTAAGTATTTGTCACAGTGCAATACATTCCTGCTGGCTACTTTATTGCCACTTAAACACCAATTCATTCTTACATAGTTTTGTGGTATATTAATAAGGAATATTCGTCAGAGAAGCTGAGTTTGAAATAAAATTTATTTCTGTGTAAGTATAGTATTTTCGAAAATATTTACATACATATGTATGTATGTATATATTCAATTTCTGATCTTGTAGACAAGAGTACGTATGTTAATTTGTGTAAGTACGAATATTTGCATGCCAGACAGATGTACGATGTAAATATGTCCGTCATTTGTCAACGTGCTTGATTGTCATACAGACAATTGCTCAATTCATATAATACATATATTATATATATACATATGAGTGACTCATCCTCTCAAGCAACTTATGTATGTATATAGTACAAGACTGGTTCAAAAACATCAACTATTTCTTATTTTTTTCAGTCCTTAATATTAAAATTTAGAGGTCGCTCATCGCGAGTTTCTTTTCCATATAAATAGCAAAATTTACAATTTTGAAATTTTATAACTCATTTTTAAATCAACGTATCGCAATCCGTGATGTACTAATATTTTTGAAGGAAATTGAAGGCTGTAAAAAAGTCTATGCGACTAATGGTTTTTTTAATACTACTTTTAAATTCTTTATTCTAAATTCTTTTCTGTACATGCATGCAAACTTTGCAGTGTTTTTTATATGACTTCACAATCATCAATTTCTTATCTCATAATTAGTTCGCTCATCTGCTTATTATATTTTTTTTTCATCCGCATTTCTGTAGGTATACTTATTAAATCATCTATTTCTGTTGCCATTACATGTGTATTTACATTAGGGTGTCTCACAAAAAGAGGTACAGTTTTTCCACTGGAATTGCAAAATTTATATTTTTTTAAGACTTCCGCCAAAATATATCCGAAAAATTTATGATTCACCTGAGCTGAACCGATTTTAAAATACCATGCACAATCGAATTGCTTATAAATAAAATTAGTTTTAAGAATATTTGATCAAAAAATCACCTTAGATGGTAGCAGAGTTTAATCTTAAATGGTCTGCAAAAATATATTATAAATCCGATCTGGACCGACGGAATTCAGTGGTGGGGAACTGCAGCAAACTCTAACATAAAAATACTTCAAAGATTCCAATCAACAACTCTCAGAAGTATTGTAAATGCACCATAATATGTCACAAATGAGCAACTGCATCGTGATCTTAAAGTCCTAACCATTGCAGAAGAAATCAAAAAGCTTGCTGTCTTTTATAATCTAAGATTGGAAACCCACACTAACCCATTTATAATAGAAATGACATTCTGCCGAAACGTTTTCATCCGGTTGAGGAGAAAATCCACAAAAAATCTTCTTCGTTGAGTATACAAGCTGATTGCGCGGAAGTATTGGTTGTGCCAATGGGCACACTCCATTCATTATATTAAAGTATTTATTACCTTGTGACAACTTATAAAATTCTTAAATGTAACAAATACAGATGGCAATAAAAATTGGATTTAAAAAAAAATTAAAAATGGTGTCAAAATAATGAGAGTTTTTGAGGTATTTTCAAATCGGTTCAGCTCACGTAAATCTTAAAAAGTTTTCGAAATATTTTGGCAGATGTATGAAAATATAATACATTTTATAATTTCGATGGAAAAACAGAACTGATTTTTAATATTTTTATTGAGCTTTGTACCACGATTGTTTATTAGGA
>NW_023477888.1:0-2701 GCF_013731165.1 Rhagoletis pomonella | reverse complement strand
CTTTTTAAAGTTTTTGTTTTTGGTTTTATTGTACACGCGAGCATTATAGCAAGCACATCATGTAGTTGTTGTTGATTTTGATGCCTTGTCGGCCGGAAAATTGTTGGTAATTTTCTGGCGGAGTGCTCATAAATGCTTCACACGCAGCAGGCGACATTGAAGCCAATTCAACATAGCGGTAATGGCAGTACTGGGAGCAGCTGATAATGATTGCGTGGACACAAAAAGTTTATTTAGTAATTGCTACAGTTAAGCTTGTTCCGCATAATGTTAGCTCTGTTAATTTTGTTGCTGGACATTGTGAAAACGAGTTAAAAAGCGAGATTTTGGCAATGCATAATTGAATAATGTGATGGGAAGAAAATGAGTGTGAGGGGCACATACATATGGAAAGTGAGTTTGGAGAGGTGGCCAGTGGGTCCATTGTGGTATTAATTGAGTGCTCTTATTCGATCCCGTCCGTTCACCTAGAGGAGAACCACAGGATAAAGCCTGACAATGTATGAATGCTTGGCTTCGCTTAGGCCCGTCAGACCGACAAAGAGGTTATGGGAAAATGAGCGTATTCTTGCCTGGAGCAGGACAGTGACAGTGGTAGTGTTCAATACTTTCAATTTCTTCCTCATCGCGGCAGCTTCGCCAGAAGTCATTGGACTACAAACCCATTCCGTCGGCATGCTTACCCATCAAGCTGTGACTCGTTATAATTCTGCCCTGAGTAGACTGCGCTCTAACAAAATGAGTGCGCCATATCCTTTCTTGTCGAAGCTGGGTCAGATGTCACACATGTCGATTCTTCGGACCATCTTCCATTTGCCTTCTCGAAGAAGACAGTAGTATGCCCGCATTTTGAGAAGAGTCGACATCAGACAGGGTCGCAAACTTGTCCGATGTACAATTACCTTGTATGTATCTTTGACCTCGCACCCACAATCGGCTTTAAAGCCAACTCTTTGAAAACGTTCTTATATTCTATCACAATTTTTTTACGAGAATCCGCAGCGTTCCAGTGAATTAATGGCTGATTGGATATCGGAGTATATGGTTACTGAAGGCAGATTAAGGAAAGGTTCGAACCAAGATCTAAAATATACTCAGAGAGATTTTATTTCGAAATCCAGAGGTTAACTTGGGGTAAGATAACATCCCTAATCCGGGCACGCTCGGAACATAAGCGTAATTGTCTACTGATACAATTAGGAACGGTAACTACTAGGCTATAGCGAAAAATAATGTGTGCTCAAAACGAGCTTTCGCTGGCGGCAGGATAGTTGAACAGTGGCCATCTCACCAGAAACTCAGTTGTCCGCAAAATAGCTTTGTACTGATTTTCATATCAGGCAGTCTAGGAGGTAATATTAAGCTGCAAAACTGAATTTCTATACTACCTTTGAGCTCACTTCGGGCTGAAATTATAGATCTAGAATTATAATTTACCTATCAGAGTAGATGCTTACGTCTCTTGCCGATGGTCAGTGTTTCGACTAAATGGGAACCGGTGGTAATAATAGTTAACCTACACAGATTTCGCTGAAACTTGACATGTCAAGTCGGTTTTCCATCTCAACTTTTCAATAGATGTCAGTGCCTACCCATATTTTTTACTTAACTAAATAACGATTCTCGGCCTAGTCTGATGCATCCTCCGGACACTGATCCGGAGTTTTTTTGCGGACTCTGCATGACTTACGATCATGCAGAGGTAGTAAATGGACCTTACCACTGGCCACAGTGCTTAGCCACCTTTTTTGCACGAATAAATATATTTTACTAGCAGACCGGCGAACTTGGTCCCGCCCAAAATTAATTTTTTTATTGAAAAATTTGGTCCAACGTTCATGTTCAAAGCGTTATACCGGGAAGAAGTCCTTGCGGCGCGATAGTGAATCGTCCTTGAATCTGTATAGTATAGTTGGTGGCAATTTCTAAACTGGTGAGTATCATTGGTCCACATTCTGTTTAGTCACCGTAAAGCAAGGACCGCAATGGTTCCGATGATTGATTTAACGGGAATAAAGTGACTTTGATCCCTGGTGCCTCCGAATCGACGATTTTTAGCTATAACTCGGCTCCAGCGCCACTAAAAATTATCATTAAAATCGTTTAGGGGGAGTTAAGCCACCAGAATAAGTCTTTTACATACTGGCACTCTTCTGCGTTTTTTCCGATACAAAAAACTATCACGCATTCGTAATACGGAGAAAATGCGCAACATCATCAGCGAACAAAATTCCCTGAAATCAACGGTAACTTATAGCCATTTATATGCACTTTATGATACTGAAATTGGGTGAACTACAAAACTGCATACTCAATTTGGTGCCATTTGATGCAAAATGAACTATAAAAAAAATAACGAAAAAATGTATTATGAAACAAGTAAGAAAGTCTAAGTTCGGGCGGAGCCGAACATTAAATACCCGGCGCAATTATTAAATATATGTTTTCCACCTTTCCGAAAACTACCGCTACACGATAAGCCGGGGTGTATAAATTTTAAGTAAATTAGCGTCCTTAAATTTCGAAATATTGAAGTTTCAAGCATTACTGAAATATACGGTTATATGAAAAGCGGTCGTAATTTAGTCCGATTTCAATAATTTTCAATGCTTTGCTTTTATGTGGCAAGCACAATAACCATACCGAGCTTGGTACAAATTGCTAGAACGGTTAGCGAGATACATATATGTGATCATAAGTG
>NW_023477887.1:0-2701 GCF_013731165.1 Rhagoletis pomonella | reverse complement strand
AAAAAAAAAAACAATTAAACGCGAGTGAAAAAGTTAAATCAAACAAACAAACGACACAAATAACAAAATTAAAGACGAGCACCAATTTTGTTAAAAACAATATTTTAAAAGTCGCGAGCAGCATACCTGCAGCAACAACATATTTACTTGCGGTAACAAGGCATATTAAACAGTGGTGAAATTACAAAAAACCAAAATAAAAAATTATTTTTCAAAAGTTGGTAAATTAAAACAATTAAACGAAAACGACAAAGATTTAGAATCAAATAGTGCTCTTGTGGAAAAGAGAAAAAGTTGGACAATTGTGCAAATTAAAACTACAAAATTTAAAACGATACAATTGTGAGATTGTGAGCAACAAATTTTTTAAGCGTTGCGAGCAGCATACCTGCAACAGCAACAAATTTTAATCGTTGCGAACAGCATACCTGCAACAGCAACAAAATTTTAGACGTTGCGAGCAGCAGACCTGCAACAACAACACATTTTCAAGCGTTGCGACCGCCAGCAGTATACCTGCACTTAACGGAGAAGCGGTGCAAACGCCCTACTGGAGCATCAAAGGCGTAAGCGGTGCGACCCCAGCACTACCAACAATTTCACTACAAACCGGACATAACCCCTACCCGAAGAGGCGGAACGGAAAATTAATACGACCGGCTAAGTAAAAACACCCATGGCTGAGTAAGTCCGTATATTTCATGTGTATATGTATATAAATATATTGCGGTAGCCCGGTAATTATTCAAAAGAAAAGGAGACCTAGTTTTCCAACCCCCGTTACTTCGAAAGAAGACAAGTTTTTTCAAACACCCCGTTAATCTCGAAAATTCCAGTTGCGCCTTGTTGAATTTAAAACCTATGCATATACATATATGTATATATATATGTTTATATGTACATATGTATGTATGCACATAGTAACAGCAAATTAGCTAGCATCTTTGACTTTGCTAAAGTCGTACAGTAAAAGTCCTGTTATTTGCACCCAGCTCTGCCGAAATTACAGCAGATTCTTATATTCACGACATAAATTTGTACATAGTTACTTACATATAGATATTTTAATTTACATATGTATGTAGGCAAATATATCAGGCGGTAACCAAAACCAGCGAAAAATAGTTGAGCGCAACTGTTTTTCATGTGTACATACATATGTACATGCATACAACTCCCACTCACGATTGAGAGAATACAAAGGTTGCGCCGATCTCGGACCGCTATTCCTCTCTTAACGAATTTGACAGAATCGTTGTTTGCATGACGTCACACTTGTGCAACTTGTTTACGTTTTTCTTGCAACATTTTTTCTTCTTCTTCCATTCTTGCTCACGTTTTGGCATTTCTCTCTCGCAATTGCACCAGTGTGACGTCACACAAAAGTTATTCTCAAAAATCCTCTCTGATCGGCGCAATCTTGTATTCTATCATTCTTGACTCCCACTCACTGTTTCTGAGGACGTTTGACTCATTGTTCTGAAGCTAGCAAATTCGCAGCGTTAGCAAACATATTCTCATAATTGCCTATCTTCTCTATTCTCGCTGATATAGATCAGTACCCCTGTAACTAGCTCATGTGCGTACTGACTCTTAAGCGCAATATCAATTACACTCAATATTCAAATAAAATAAAAAGGGCGGAGCTTATTTGTACAGTGGGCCGCTGCTGACCATAAATTGCACTATAGTACAGTGGTACGAAAATCAAGTAATTCAACCCAAAATTAACACCCACATCACCCAATAAATAAAATAAAACGCAAAGAAGCGGATTAAGGCCAATATATATATTTATAAAAAAAAAAAAAAAAAAAACTATACTCTTGACCATAATTACAATTACGTATAATGAACCTAGTATATACAGACATACTAGTACATAGCTACGACGGCTCGAAATAAAATAGCGAAAGAATAGTCGAGCGCGACTGTACCGCGTTGTAGCTGTATATAATCGCATACGCTAATCTCCCACTCATTGTTATATCCTAATTCGCATATTTAACTCACACCATATGTACATGTTTCTGACCCTTTAATCCAGCCGTCTTTTCATATTGAGTGTACCCGCAACTTGCTCACACTCTAATATACGCATACACTCAATATTAATTACACTCAATTTTAAATAATATAAACAAAAAGGCGGAGCTTATTGGCACAGTGGGCCGGAGCTGACAAAATATCTCACTTGAGTACAGTAGTACAAAACTGAACGATTTTTACAACAAAACCCAACCCCAAAAAGAAAGCGAATTTAAAATTAAGTCACCGTTTTTTTTAAACCGTAGAATATCTACTCATACCCACCCCCTAAAATATTTCGGTTTAAATTATAAACTCACTCTACCCATTTAATAAAATTTCGCCCAACAAAATGCCGCAAGATAAAGATACCCCTACTGAAAAAACCAAAAAAAATAACTGTCTCCAAAAATTTATTTTCGAAAGCAATAGGCTGGAGATTTTTTGTTCAAAATGGTCACCGTCCTTAGCCACTGATCAAACCGAAACCTTACTTGAGGTCAAAACCCAACAACTGGACAGCAACTGGGATAGCCTTTTAAAAGCTTACGAAGCAATATTCATGGACGATGATCACCCAGAAGTCAGTGGCTCGGTAGAACAAAAATACTGCAAATGCTCGGAGAGCTACCAAACCTGCAAGTCCCAAATGTTGGAAGCGTTACAACTTTTT
>NW_023477886.1:0-2701 GCF_013731165.1 Rhagoletis pomonella | reverse complement strand
CAAAGGATTTCTCTTTCTAAATAATTTAAACAAAGAAATATACTACAGTAGAAGAGGAAATGATTACAAAACTATCATTGATCATGTTCTAACCGATTTAGTTCAATACACATATACTTTATCGTTAGATGATAATGATATATCTGATCATAGACTCCTAGCTTTAACAGTTAATAACAATATACAGAATATTGAGCATTTAAAAAACGAAATACAAGTTTTTGATTATTCCCGTTTTGATGAAAACAAATACATGAATAATATACTTAACCAATCGAACTTTTCCGAATTTCATACACAACTATGTGCTAGTATTGAAGATTGCACCAAACGTATTAAAAAAATAAACAAAAATGTCAAGAAGCCGTGGATGAATGACGAAATCTTATCTTTAATTAGAGAGAAAAATAAATTTTATAAATTGAAAAGGAAATATATCAACAACTTGTACTTTGAAAACAAATATAGAAATTTCAAGATAAGGTTGAGAAATAAAATTAACAATGCACGAAAAGAGTTTTATGGGAGTCGAATCGAAGAAAACATTGGGTCTAGCACAAAAAACGTGGAAAGTCTTAAATCAGCTGGTATATGGGCAAAATAATACCAATTTTTCAAATATTGCAAAAATAGTAGATAACGATAACGAAGTTACAAATCCTGTTGAGATAGCTGAAGTTTTCAATGATTATTTCATAAACATTATAGATACGCCAGACCACTTTCAGTACTCCCCTGAGCCGGTAACTAGACTCTTACATCCATTTGTTTTGGATCAGTGCGACACTGAGGAAGTAAGACATGCTATAAGCAGCCTTAATCCAAAGTCGGCCAATGGTCCAGATGGAATTTCTGCCAAACTAATACAGAAATATAAAGCGGAACTATCTGGCCCGCTATCATATTTTATTAATGAGTGCTTTAGTAGCGGACAATATCCAGAGGTATTAAAAATTGGTTCAGTTGTCCCAATCCACAAAAGCGGAAGTAAAGAGGTTTGTACAAATTATAGACCTATAACAAAACTAAGTACGGTTGATAAGGTGTTTGAAAGCATTCTTTTAAACCGATTAAAAACATTTATTAAGGATATAATTAGCGATAATCAGTTTGGTTTTACTGAAAACTCCAGCACTATGTCTGCCTGTATCAGTTGCACAGAATTTTTGTATGAAAACTTAGACAAAAAGAAATATGTTGCTATGCTGGCAATCGACCTAAGTAAAGCCTTTGACTCAGTTAATATTCACATTATGTTACAAAAACTCAGGGAGTTGGGAGTAACTGGCACTGCTATAAAACTTTTTGAAAGCTTTTTAATCGACAGAAAGCAATTTGTTCAAATTAAAGAATTTAAGAGCTCAATTAAAACCATTAAAACTGGTGTTAAAGATAATTTCTGGATGGTTTGAAAGAAATTTGTTGAAAATGAATCTCTCGAAAACTAACTTTATTCTATTTAATAATTATAAAAACATTCCATCTATGAGCGATCTGGATGGAATACATGTAGATGGTAGCCTTATTTCAAGAGTTGAAACTTTAAAATACTTAGGCATATGGTTTGATGCTAATCTTAATTGGCGAGAACATATACACAGGCTTAAGATGAAATTGATACCTTTAAACTTTGTAATTTATAGAAATCGGAAATTGATTCCTAAAAAACAACTATGGCTTCTATATAATTCTCTTTTCATGTCACATATTAATTACTTAAATCCAATATGGAATGTCTGCATGGAACAACTTATGAATGAGATACAAAGAATACAAAATAAAATAATTAAAAACATTTTGAATTTGCCACGAACGACATCCAGTGTGCTTTTGTATCATGATAAGTTGAATATTCGCAAATATTCCATATTACAAACCTTAATCACATTTTATAAAATCAAAAATAATTTAATTAAACATAATCTGACCATATCAGAAGAGCCAACTCCGGAATATGCACTTAGAGTCAGAACAAATATTAAACCACGTATATTTAGAACTGAAAGGTGTGCTAAATCTTTAAGACACTATGGTGTAAAATTATTTAATAAACTTCCAGAGGAAGTTAAAAATGCAAGAAGCTTGCAATGTTTAAAAACTGAAGTCAGACAGCTACTTCTTGCAGATTTCAACTTTAACAGTCAGGTGTGAGATTTTACTTTTATAAACTTTTTTATTTTGTTCTATTTTTTACTTTTTACTTTTACTTTTATCATTTTATATTATTATTATGAATAATTTCCATATCACTTTTATTTATTTTTTTTGTTTTTTTATTATACTTTTCTCCTCACTTTGTAACATTTTATAATTGACGGCATGATGTAATTATATAAAAATAAGCTATATTCTCGTACAAAAACATTGTTTTTTTTTTGAGAAAATCTGTTCTTAATTGAATTTTGTTGTCAATAAAGAAAAAAAAAAAAAAAAAAAAAAAAAATACGAACTAACTTTTACAAATCCATCGAGCGTTTTACTACCGGATGGGTATACATACATTCAGAAAATGTTAACAAAGTCCGGGCAGGTTCCGGCTGTCGCACAGTGTAATTTGAGTTTAACTTTTTAAACAGGTGGCCACTCTCTTCAAGCACCTCAAAAATATTTTAATTGTTGCATAGTATTTTAAGTACAACACCTCTTTAACTAAATTCGACTTTTCAAACAGGTGGCAACCTTCCCAAATGTAATTAAAAAA
>NW_023477885.1:0-2701 GCF_013731165.1 Rhagoletis pomonella | reverse complement strand
GGTATGAAGAATATGGGATTTTCCGGTAGTTAAGGATGATTAAGATTTTTCTTTGTACCTAACCACAGCAGATTCGTCCAAACCTTTTCTCAATAGATATTCATATCTACTCGCGCAACCTATAAGTAGCTATAATAAATCAGCTATAGTTTATGAAGGCAGTGTATGGTCATTTTGAAGACCACTTTTTTAGAAACAGCGTTAAAATAAAGACTGTGTTATTTACATAATTAATATTTTCAGTAGCTATGGCTCATAAAAAGGCTAAGCTTGATAAAGAAATTTTTGCTTCTTTTTGCTTTAATCCCTTCAACAAAAAAAACCACGTTTCTTCAGATACACGACGGCTTTCTGACGGCTTAATATCAACATTCCCTACGCTATCAAAACGGATGCGAATTTGTGGATCGTGCAGGAAAGAGCTCAGCAAATTGAAGGAATTACCGACTTCGAAAAGTAATGAGCCTTGTGAAGACGTTATTCCAGATAGAGACCATATTGAATCTGAGAAGGATGACCGAATTTCCGATGACGATGGCTCCAACTTTACTGAAGAAAATATGACTTCAAGGGATGAGTGCCAAAACCAATACCACAAGGATGCTGTAAAAGTACTTGAGCAAATAAAAGAAAAGTACAAAACTTCAACAAGTAGAGCAGAAAAAATTCAACTTCTCACGCTTGCTCCACCGACATGGAGTCGCGCAAAAACAATGGCTGAGTTTGGAACATCAGAAAGAAAAGCCAGGATTTCTAAAAAATTAGTTGCAGAGCATGGCATACTCACACTCCCAAACACAAAGAAAGGAAAACCTTTAGAGTGCAAAACTGAAGCTCTAGTGACTCAGTTTTATCAGCGCGATGATATGAGTCGCCTGATGCCAGGGATGAAAGACTGGGTGTCTGTACGAATTGACGGTAAGAAAGTTCAAATGCAGAAGAGGATAATTCTCTGCAACCTGAATGAGCTGTTCGCGAGCTTTCAGTCTGAACACGAGGATATTAAAATTGGATTCACAAAATTTACCCAGCTCAGGCCAAAACATTGCGTCTTGGCAGGAAGCAGCGGAACTCATACAGTATGCGTTTGCATTTATCATGAAAATGTGAAGCTGATGTTGAAGGAAATCAACTTGACTTATTTAACAAATGATTCGCCGGGAGATTTGAACAGTTACCGTGATTGCCTTAAATTGACAATGTGTCCTAATGTATCAACTTCTTGCCACTTGGGTGAATGCTCAAATTGCCCGGGAACTACGTTCATCAAAGAAAATTTGGTCAATTCTTTTGACCGAGAATTTGTGGAGGAGGTCAAATTTGAATCTTGGCTGCAGTCTGAAAGGTGCACATTGAAAACAGTTATCTTAAGTGTGGACGATTTTGTGGAAGAAATTTGTACCGGATTGGTAAACTTGAGAACCCATGACTTTCTAGTCAAGGAGCAGCGGTCATTCTTCGAAAATTTGAAGATACATTTGCAGGCAGGTGAATTCGTTATTTCATACGATTTCGCAGAAAACTATAAATATGTTATCCAGGATGCCATACAAGCATTCCATTTCTATAACGACCAAGCAACTATATTTACAATAGTTATTTACTACATGAAAGATGGAAAACTGGAACATAAAAGTATGGCAATCATATCCGACGATTTGAAGCATGACGCCGTTGCTGTTTATGAGTACCAGAAGATAATACTAAATTATCTAAAATCCGAATTCACAGTAGCGAAGGTATACTACGTTTCGGATGGAGCTCGTCAGCATTTTAAAAAACAAAAGTAGCTTCGCAAATCTTATGGCTCATGAAACAGATTTCGATACACCAGCTGAGTGGCATTTTCATCCTACTGCTCATGGTAAAGGAGCATGTGATGGTATAGGAGCAAATATTAAAAGAAATGCAGCGAAGTATAGCCTCCAATGCTCTCATCAAGCCCGTATCTTAGATGCGAAAGCTTTATTCCGGTGGGCAAAGAAGTACTGTAAAGAAACTGAAATAATTTTTAGTAGCAAAGATGATCATGCGGAAACTGCGAAATCACTGAAGAGCAGATTCGATGCTGCAGTAACAATCGATGGTACCGCTCAATATCATGCTTTCATACCGATTGGCGATGGAAGGCTCAAGTTAAAGAAGTTTTCTTCCTCTACCCAATGTGATTTCTTTCCAAAAGCGAAACCCGAAGTGAAATCAACAGCAGAACCCAGTAACCCTAAGAAAGGATAAAAAAAAAGCCACAAAGAAAGGTGGAAAATAAGGTGGATGGAAGGCTGGCTATTATAAAATTAACTATCTTGTATACTTTTTATGTATCTATTTATTAAATTATATATTAAAAACTATTCTAAATAAATAAAAAAATTCATCATTTTGACCAATTCTATAGAAAAACAGTTATTTTATTCCAAAGGTGTACATATTGTGGGTATTGTTATATAGCGTTGGAAAGGTAATTGTATCTAATTTTTTATATGTCTTATTTTCAGGTTTCAGAAAAACTTAGGTCATATATTAAAAATTAAAAAAAAACGCTGTTTCGAGTTACTAAATGCTCATTTTAATAGATAAACAAGTCGCATCCCACTAAGCGACCTCAAAAGTCTTAAAGAAAAATACCTAAGCTTTCTTTTGAGCAAAAAATAAACAATCTTAATCATCCTTAACTACCGGAAAATCCCATATTCTTCATACC
>NW_023477884.1:0-2702 GCF_013731165.1 Rhagoletis pomonella | reverse complement strand
GGTATGAAGAATATGGGATTTTCCGGTAGTTAAGGATGATTAAGATTTTTCTTTGTACCTAACCACAACAGATTCGTCCAAACCTTTTCTCAATAGATATTCATACCTACTCGCGCAACCTATAAGTAGCTATAATAAATCAGCTATAGTTTATGAAGGCAGTGTATGGTCATTTTGAAGACCACTTTTTTAGAAACAGCGTTAAAATAAAGACTGTGTTATTTACATAATTAATATTTTCAGTAACTATGGCTCATAAAAAGGCTAAGCTTGATAAAGAAATTTTTGCTTCTTTTTGCTTTAATCCCTTCAACAAAAAAAAAAAACACGTTTCTTCAGATACACGACGGCTTTCTGACGGCTTAATATCAAAATTCCCTACGCTATCAAAACGGATGCGAATTTGTGGATCGTGCAGGAAAGAGCTCAGCAAATTGAAGGAATTACCGACTTCGAAAAGTAATGAGCCTTGTGAAGACGTTATTCCAGATAGAGACCATATTGAATCTGAGAAGGATGACCGAATTTCCGATGACGATGGCTCCAACTTTACTGAAGAAAATATGACTTCAAGGAATGAGTGCCAAAACCAATACCACAAGGATGCAGTAAAAGTACTTGAGCAAATAAAAGAAAAGTACAAAACTTCAACTAGTAGAGCAGAAAAAATTCAACTTCTCACGCTTGCTCCACCGACATGGAGTCTCGCAAAAACAATGGCTGAGTTTGGAACATCAGAAAGAAAAGCCAGGATTGCTAAAAAATTAGTTGCAGAGCATGGCATACTCACACTCCCAAACACAAAGAAAGGAAAACCTTTAGAGTGCAAAACTGAAGCTCTAGTGACTCAGTTTTATCAGCGCGATGATATGAGTCGCTTGATGCCAGGGATGAAAGACTGGGTGTCTGTACGAATTGACGGTAAGAAAGTTCAAATGCAGAAGAGGATAATTCTCTGCAACCTGAATGAGCTGTTCGCGAGCTTTCAATCTGAACACGAGGATATTAAAATTGGATTCACAAAATTTACCCAGCTCAGGCCAAAACATTGCGTCTTGGCAGGAAGCAGCGGAACTCATACAGTATGCGTTTGCATTTATCATGAAAATGTGAAGCTGATGTTGAAGCAAATCAACTTAAATTATTTAAAAATGATTCGCCGGAAGATTTGAACAGTTACCGTGATTGCCTTAAATTGACAATGTGTCCTAATGTATCAACTTCTTGCCACTTGGGTGAATGCTCAAATTGCCCGGGAACTACGTTCATCAAAGAGAATTTGGTCAAGTCTTTTGACCGAGAATTTGTGGAGGAGGTCAAATTTGAATCTTGGCTGCAGTCTGAAAGGTGCACATTGAAAACAGTTATCTTAAATGTGGACGATTTTGTGGAAGAAATTTGTACCGGATTGGTAAACTTGAGAACCCATGACTTTCTAGTCAAGGAGCAGCGGTCATTCTTCGAAAATTTGAAGATACATTTGCAGGCAGGTGAATTCGTTATTTCATACGATTTCGCAGAAAACTATAAATATGTTATCCAGGATGCCATACAAGCATTCCATTTCAATAACGACCAAGCAACTATATTTACAATAGTTATTTACTACATGAAAGATGGAAAACTGGAACATAAAAGTATGGCAATCATATCCGACGATTTGAAGCATGACGCCGTTGCTGTTTATGAGTACCAGAAGATAATACTAAATTATCTAAAATCCGAATTCACAGTAGCGAAGGTATACTACGTTTCGGATGGAGCTCGTCAGCATTTTAAAAACAAAAGTAGCTTCGCAAATCTTATGGCTCATGAAACAGATTTCGATACACCAGCTGAGTGGCATTTTCATCCTACTGCTCATGGTAAAGGAGCATGTGATGGTATAGGAGCAAATATTAAAAGAAATGCAGCGAAGTATAGCCTCCAATGCTCTCATCAAGCCCGTATCTTAGATGCGAAAGCTTTATTCCGGTGGGCAAAGAAGTACTGTAAAGAAACTGAAATAATTTTTAGTAGCAAAGATGATCATGCGGAAACTGCGAAATCACTGAAGAGCAGATTCGATGCTGCAGTAACAATCGATGGTACCGCTCAATATCTTGCTTTCATACCGATTGGCGATGGAAGGCTCAAGTTAAAGAAGTTTTCTTCCTCTACCCAATGTGATTTCTTTCCAAAAGCGAAACCCGAAGTGAAATCAACAGCAGAACCCAGTAACCCTAAGAAAGGATTGACGAAAAAAGCCACAAAGAAAGGTGGAAAATAAGGTGGATGGAAGGCTGGCTATTATAAAATTAACTATCTTGTATACTTTTTATGTATCTATTTATTAAATTATATATTAAAAACTATTCTAAATAAATAAAAAAATTCATAATTTTGACCAATTCTATAGAAAAACAGTTATTTTATTCCAAAGGTGTACATATTTGGGTATTGTTATATAGCGTTGGAAAGGTAATTGTATCTAATTTTTTATATGTCTTATTTTCAGGTTTCAGAAAAACTTAGGTCATATATTAAAAGTTTAAAAAAACGCTGTTTCGAGTTACTTAATGCTCATTTTAATAGATAAACAAGTCGCATCCCACTAAGCGACCTCAAAACTCTTAAAGAAAAATACCTAAGCTTTCTTTTGAGCAAAAAATAAACAATCTTAATCATCCTTAACTACCGGAAAATCCCATATTCTTCATACC
>NW_023477883.1:0-2702 GCF_013731165.1 Rhagoletis pomonella | reverse complement strand
AGTTTGTATTATACTACATACATACATATGTATATGGGCAAATCTAAAAATGTAACCTTGGTGTTATTTAGCTTTATTTTCACTGTTGGAAACTATATCAAGCTGGTTGCTTTTGGATATAATTCATTGACGTATACTTGAAGCCACAAACAAATTTTGGATCAATTTGCTGCATAACTTTTGAGTTATAGGTGTTTAAATAAAAAAAATAAAAATAGTGAAAACAAGTAAATATTTTATGTAAGTTTTAAGAGGGGCAAAAATAATTGTCATAACTTTTGAAGCACACCATATTCTGATTTGAAATTTAATGGGCATTTAGCACTTATGTGTATACTTTATATGTAGATAAGAAAAGTGTGCATTAAAAAATAACGAAATGGCAAGCAACTCAATTTTCTAAATTTTCGGTTTATCACGTATAGTTTTTGAAGCATTTAATTTTAAGAACTTTTTAAGTATGTATTCTACAAACAATTGCGAATAATTTGATACCTGAGCAAGAGGTGTGCTTTCAGAATAAGCCAACTTTTAAAGATAAAATATTCTGCAATCTTGAGCGAATTTTTATTCCAAAAATATCTAGCAATATACTAGTCCTTATATAGTTGCATATACCTGTAAAATGCTTCAAAAAATGTTCTCCAGAAGTGTGTAAAAACCTCGATTTAGTACTTTTAATCATGATAAAAAAATAGGAAGGTAGAACCGCTAAGAGGAATTTTTAAAATTCTTGACGTTTGCAAGCAATTGAATTTTAAAAGTTTACACACAAACTCACACACACATTCTCATTTTCAATCTCAAACAACAACTTTGAACAATTTCTTTTTTTTACTCTCATTTTTATATGATTTTAAAATGTTGGCAAACTTCAAAAAAAAAATCATGGCCGACGAGTTGAGTACCGTACTATGCTTTCATCATGCTTTTAATTATGCTCCTTCTTGTAGTCAGAATATTTCGAGCGTGGTATCAAAGCAACTTATTTTCAACAAAGGTTCTGATAGTTGCTCTTACTTAAATGAAGCCTTCTAAATTCAATGGCCCTTCTAAATTTTGCCCTATTGGCTCGACTTTTCGAGATAGCAGTACTTGAAACTTTGCTTAAATTTTAATTATTTTATAAAAAAAAACTACCTCAGTTTTGAAGATATTTTACTAAAATTTTGCACACGCTTGTATTTTAATATCTCTTTCACAATTCTCATAAAATCCTCGAAATTGGTTCACTCTAAAATCTAGCTCCCATACAATTGATTGTCCAGAGACGTTGTTTTGCGTTATAACTTCTCCAATGAAGCAAGTAAAAATTTAGTATAGGTTCACTTTAACATATAGCACGCATACAATTTATTATTCAGATATGAAGTTAGAGTTATAGCGCAAAAACACATATCTGAGTAATCAGTTGTATTGGAGCTATACGTTAAAGTGCACCCATTGTAATATCAAAAAAACCATTATGTGCAAATTGTTAGTGAAATAACTTCAAAACTGAGGGAGTTATTTATAAAATAGTTAAAATTTAATAAAAATTTCAAATACCGTTATCTCGGAAACCGGAGCCAATCTGGTAAAACGGGGGATGCCATTGAATTAAAAACGTCCCAATTAAGTGACTTCAACTTTCAAAATCTTTGCTCAAAATTTACAACTCGAACAACGTAATTTGAACCCAGCTTATTCTTCTGTTTTCTATTTCATGTTTATTCCTCGTCTAACTTTTGAAGCACTAGATGAAAATGAATTACACTTATATTAATCGATTTATTAAGAGAGTACGAATAAAATGATATACCAAATATAGGTGTGCTTACAAATTTAAAAATATGTTTTTTTTTTTGGGAGTGTACCTATTTTTTAGATTTGCCCATATACATGCATATGTATGGGGACTAAACCCGGAATATTCATTTGAAAATGCTAATGTCCTACTCATTTATGAAATGAAAGACAAAATAATGATTTTTATAAATATTATATTCTCATTTATACATATGTAACATGGTTACTCATCATGCCCGTGCTGGTATATGGCGCAGAAGCATGGACAATGACAACATCCGATGAGGCGGCTCTTGGAGTGTTTGAGAGAAAGATTTTGCGGAAGATTTACGGGCCTTTACGCGTTGGCGAGTACCGCAGACGATGGAACGATGAGCTGTATGAGCTTTACAACGATATGGACATAGTGCAGCGAATTAAAACACAGCGGCTCCGCTGGCTTGGTCATGTCGTTCGAATGGACACCGACGCTCCAGCTCCGAAAGTATTCAACTCGGAACCCGCTGGTGGTAGCAGAGGAAGAGGGAGGCCACAACTGTGATGGAAAGATCAGGTGGAGAAGGACTTGGCTTCATTGGCGTTTCCAATTGGCGTCAGTTGGCACAGAGGAGAAATCGCTTAGGCGGTTACAGCGCCAAAAAATAAGAAGAAGAGAACATAGTTACTTAGCCGAATTACTTAGTAATTACTTGTATGTATACAAAGACAAATTATTTAGCAGAAGCATTGCCCCTTACACATAAAAATAAAAGTAATAAAAGCTCTCAAAAAAGCAAAATCGCTACAGCGAAAAAGGGGTTGAAAACCCGCATAAATTCAAATCCGCATAAAAATAGACCTAAGTGTATAAGTTGAAATTTTATAAGAAATTATTGAACATTAAAAAATTATACCTACATAGATATGTATGCACA
>NW_023477882.1:0-2702 GCF_013731165.1 Rhagoletis pomonella | reverse complement strand
ACTTCTGATTAGAAACCACATTTAATTCATTGTTGTTGTTTGAGCCAATAATTAACCGTTTCCTGGGCTTCGGACTTTAAAAAATGATGCTCAAAGGCAAGTGCTGGTAAAATTCATATTAATGACCAAACTAGCTGAAAAAGTAAAAAACAAATTAATAGCAGAACAGACACCAACTGACCTACCAACCCTGAAGAGAGTTTTATAATCAGCATATAAGCCCAACAATACAACAACGAAATTGCATGAAGACATTGCCAAGTGCTATGAAGGCACGCAATCAGTCGAACACGCAACACGCATGGAGGGTTTATTAGCTGCATTAAGTGAACTACAGTTAGCAGAGCAAGGTACTGAACACATTGTGAAGCTCAATGATCAAATAGGACTATCAGCTTTTAAAAAAGGCTTGTCTGAGCCTTACAAGGCAGTAGTAGCATCAGGTAGGCCAGTAAAACTTGCGGGAGAAATTCAGGTGGCCAAAGAAGTCAGCCCAATAAGGTCCACGCAAGTCCTGTACGCAAACAGAAGCAGGAATAGTTTTAATAGGAATTTCAATAAGAATGAAAACACAATTTTTAATTAGAGAAGCTCTGTTGACAATAGGGGCCAACACTCTGAATGAGGAAATTAGAATTTCAGAGGAGGAAGACGACCCGATCAGGGAAACGGGTACGTCCCCGGGCAGCGAAATCCGGGGTACATGGGTCGTTCTTAAAAAACATGACCAATTGGTGTCCCCAGACTTTACTATTTTATATTTTGTTTCTTCAAAAAGAAAATAGAAAAATATCTGCATTTTTATAAATTATTATCGATTCTACGTAACTATATTATAAAAAAAAAATAATTAATTATCTGAAAATAACTTAAAAAATATTTTCAATGTCAAAGGTTTAGCAAAAACCTGTGTCCCGAGCCAATTTATAAAAAATTTAATAGTTATTTTCAGTTGAAATAAAATTGAAAAAAAAAATAATATTTACAATTTTTGTTATTCAGTTTGTGTATATTAATACCATATATAGAAAAGAATGATGAAAAATAATTTTTTTGTATAATTTTTATGAAGAAAATTTGTGTCCCCAGGTTTTGGTCCCCTCTGTTACGTCCACTCATTCTATTGAAAAATGTTTGTTAAACGTTATGACGCGTATATTTCTCTTATGCTTCTCCATCATAACTTAGCTAAAATCAACAAAATGTGTTTTGAACTGTTCAGACTTGTTTAGTGCGTTGTTGAGTAAGGAACCCAATTGTATGCCGGGTACGTACCCTTATTCAGTGTCAACTCTGTTACTGTTGAATAACGGCGAGTAAAGTGATTTTTTATTTATTTTATAATTTTTTTATAAATATTTTATGTACATTAATTAAGTGGACAAATAAATTCTCCAAAATTCGAATAAAAAGCTAAAATATGGTATTATAAACATATTTGGCCAACTTAATTTTTAAAAATTACAAAATTCAGAATGGTCATGTTTTTTTAAGAACGACCCACATACCAAGAAGAAATTATTTCATATTACCCAAGTAGACCGCTCCAGCAATTACATAAAGCTTGGAATTGAAGGTGGCCCTAGAACAGTATGTTTATTAATAGACACAGGAGCTGACATATCAATAATTAAAGAAAGCGTTTTAGATTACACTAAAGGTAGAGAGCAAAGAGAGAGTTGCCAAATAAATGGCATTGCAAATGAGACGTTAACAACTAGAGGCACAGCTAAAGTTAATTGCAAGAAGTGATATAGTTAAAGCAGTGAAATTAGACTTAGAAGAAGATAGTGTAGAGCACGGGAAAGAAGTAATGAAAGGTGTACTTATAGCCAATTCAATCGTACCAGCGAAGGGCATAAAGCATATTAAGCTTTTAAACACCAGGGACACGGACATAGTGATCAAGAAAGCAAAGATAGGTATAAAAGCATTAAACAGATACAATGTTTTATACAATACAAACATGCGTAGGCGCCCAAATAGATTTAATGCAATAAGAAAGCTTTTAAAGGTAGATAACTTAGATGAGAATGCACAAAGGTCAATAGTTGAAATTTGAGAGAGGTTTCAAGACGTATTCTATCTAGAAGGCGAATATATATATGAGCAGCATATTTCAACTACAGATAAGGCTCTAGTTTATATAAAGAACTATGGAATACCAATTGTTCAGTAAAAAGAAAATCAGAGCTCATGGCAACTGACATCATAGAACCATCATTGAGTAGTTATAATTCGCCACTTTTAATAGTGCCTTAAAAGAGCAACAATGAAGAAGAATAATGGAGATTAGTCGTAGATTTGAGGCTGTTAAATAAAAAGGTGGTAAGTGACAAGTTCCCACTGACAAGGCTAGATGACATATTAGACAAGTTGGGAAAAGCAAAATACTTCTCGACTTTAGACATGACTAGGTCATTTCATCAGTTTCCACTGAATACTAAATCTAGACCATTAACGGCATTCTCCACCGACAAAGGGCATTTCCAATTCAAAAGGTTGCCATTTGGACTGAAAATATCTACAAATAGCTTTCAAAGAATGCTATCTTTAGCGCTAAGTGGTCTACAAGACAAGGCTTTTCTTTATGTAGATGATATCATAGTATTTGGTTCTAATCTGAAAGATCATAATGAAAGCCTGATTGAAGTACTGAGGAGATTGCAAAAATACAATCTGAAACTCAATCCTGAGAGGTG
>NW_023477881.1:0-2702 GCF_013731165.1 Rhagoletis pomonella | reverse complement strand
TTTTTTTTGTAAAAATATAAAAAAAATTGTACTTTGCGGGGAAGGATATCGAAAACCTTTTATTTTTTTGCAGAGTTTTTTTTTCTCCCTAAGCTCTGTTATATTACAAAAAAAATAAGGTATCATCGAAGAAAATTGATGCAAAACTACGTAAGTTATAAGCGATCAAATAAAAATACCCAGGTTGCGCAATTTCAACGTATACCTCAAAACGTATGTATGGTATAAAGAAGAGTGAAATATCTAGCTATGCTCTGTTTCTATTAAGTTAAAAGTTCAATTTATGAATGAAATTACCCATATTTTTAACTTTTTTTTAAATTTATTTATGTTTATACTATATTCTAACAATCTTTATCTTAATTTGATTTTACTATGTTGTCGAAATAATTATGTGTTCTACTTTGACGCTTATTCAGTTTAGGATCGGTTTCCCTTATGAGAAACCAGCAGTAATCACCCATCATTGCGACGTCCCAGAATCCTTGATATCGATTCTCAATTAATTTCATTTGCTGATGAAACCTTTCGCCATGTTCATCACTTTCGTCGCCAAGATTTGCCGGAAAACAGCTCAAATGTGAGTGGAGAAAGTGAATTTTTAAAGACATATTTACGCCCATTTTCGCATAATTATTGATTAGGTCGTTCACTATCTGCTCGTAGTTAGGGCTTTTGTTTCTACCGAGAAAAGAAGCAACGACCTTTTCAAAGGATTCCCACGCTGCTGCCTCAACTGATGAGAGTAGTCCTTTGAATTGATTATTGTTGATCAACTTTCTTATTTGTGGTCCAACAAAAATACCTTCCTTTATCTTGGCTTGAGAAATATCTGGAAAAACTGTTTTCAAATAGTCGAATGCTTCGCCTTCTTTGTCCAAAGCCTTAACAAAGTTTTTAATGAGACCGAGCTTGATGTGTAAGGGTGGAAGTATGATTTTCTCTTTCTTGACAAGAGGGGTATATTTGATGTTATCCACACCAACGGTAAACTCGACTCTTTCCGGCCAATCCTTTCTGACGTAGTGGTCCTTACGAGCTCGGCTATCCCACTTGCAGAGGAAGCAGCAGTGCTTGGTGTAGCCACTTTGTAGACCGCAACGACTTTGAGATCAGAACATATTTTCCAATCATGCTCTTCATATTTGATAAATTTGAGTATTTTTTGCATTTCCTCGTAGGTTTCCTTTGTATTTACTGCATGTGCAATCGGGATAGAAGGCTTTTTGTTACCAATATGCAATAATACAGCCTTCAAGCTCAGTTTATTGCCGTCTATGAACAATCGCCACTCTTTTGAATCATATGTTTGACCAAACTCTTTGAATAAACCAGGGAGTAGCATATACTGTCTTTCTTGGTATAGTGTTTGGAAAATGGTTCGTGACGAGTTCTACTATATGTCACCTTAACATCGGATGACACAAATTTAAATTGTTGCATACGAGAAGTGTGGATCTCGGCCTTTTCCTTGGATAGTTCCAAATCTCTTATCCAATCATTAAGTTGTGCTTGTGACAGAACGTTTCTTTCGTTTTCAATGCGAAATTCAGTACAACTTGATCCCCCGCACTCAGATGTTACTGTTGACAATGGAACTGGATCCGCAACTGCCGTTGAATGTAGTACTGGTAATGTCACTGTAGGTACGCTAGCATAGGTTACTCCTCTTGATCTTCCAACGCCAAGTACTTTTGTTTGACAAATATAACACTCTATTGAATGGCAAGTAGGTTCTCTCCATATCATTGGTGTATCAAATTTTGTTTGTTGTCCTGATTCCCACTGAATCAATTCTACTCGACACGATGTACACAAAGTGTTCGGTGTCCATGGGTTTTCAGCATTTTTAGGCTCAATTCCAAAATACTTGGAGTATAAAGTTTTGATATGATCTGAGAACACTCGTCGTCGCCTTATGATAGTATATTGGCCACACATGAAACAGAACATTTCTGGATCCTTATTACACTCAAATTCTCGCGTCCTTTTACTCATTTTATTTTTTTCAATAAATCACGGTTTTGAAATTAGACTTATGAACTGAACTATCTTCGGCGAGCCTTGAAGATGTTATGAAGTTTCAAAGCGCATTAACTCATATTTATACTCGGAACAAGAATAAAATTGAAAAAATCAAATCTTACCTAGACAGAAAGTTTCCTTTTTATAACAAGCCGGGAAAAGAAAATACTACCTGTTTTAGATGTAGGCTTTAGAAATTTTCTGTGTCTTATAATTTTGAAAATCTACCTGCATACTTACCCATAACTGACGGAAATACATGTTTATAACTACATGCCTACAGCAGGTTTCGAACCCAACCACTCTTCCTTTCGATGCAACCACTCTACCTACTATAATACAATTCGAGTATTAAAAGTACTATTTGATTTATTTAAAGAAAAAGTGTTATCATTGTTATGGTGTTATTCGTTTATCCGGATAATATCTCACTTGCACTTTATACCTTTAATATATGTATGTATGTATAGGTACATACATTGAAGTTGCGCAACCTGGGTATTTTTATTTGATCGCTTATAACTTACGTAGTTTTGCATCGATTTTCTTCGATGATACCTTATTTTTTTTGTAATACAACAGAGCTTAGGGAGAAAAAAAAAATCTGCAAAAAAATAAAAGGTTTTCGAGATCCTTCCCCGCAAAGTACAATTTTTTTTATATTTTTACAAAAAAAA
>NW_023477880.1:0-2703 GCF_013731165.1 Rhagoletis pomonella | reverse complement strand
GTTTTGAGGTATACGTTGAAATTGCGCAACCTGGGTATTTTTATTTGATCGCTTATAACTTACGTAGTTTTGCATCGATTTTCTTCGATGATACCTTATTTTTTTTGTAATATAACAGAGCTTAGGGAGAAAAAAAAGATCTGCAAAAAAATAAAATGTTTTCGAGATCCTTCCCCGCAAAGTACAATTTTTTTATATTTTTACAAAAAAAATTGAAAAAATCGGTAATGATTGTTCGTTATCTTTGAATCTACAGGGCCTAGCAAAAAGTGTTGTATGCACAGCTTATAGAAAATTTTATTACCTTTTAAAAGCTTCAAACCGTTTTGGAATTGCTTAATTCGTTCTTTAGATATATATGATTAAGTGGACCCAATGTTTTTTTTTTTTGCAAAAACGGTAAATTGCAAATATCTCAAAAACGGTACCATAAAATTAAAAATAACCTTGATTTTCGGCCTCAGGGGGTGATTTTACATACGAATTTCATAACAGCGTCTCTGGTAAATTTTGGCCGTCGACCAGTGTAATTACTGTTCATCGCCTGGTGCTGTTGTGGCTCCCGCTGCCCCTCATTCGTTTGGCTCTAAAAGCGTGTTGTCTGAGCGCACATCGGCTCAGAGTGTTAACGTCATCTCTCCCGCTCGCAAAGCTGATTCTGGCGGGATTGCTAGTTCTAGTGGCTCTAAAACTGTACGTCATGTTGACGGCCTCATGGACACAAATACTGTCGCAGGTTGCACTGCCAATTTACTTGCGGGTACTACTACCACCACGAAGCCAACAACACCATGCACTGCTAATGTTTCTGTTGCTGCTAATTCATCTTTACTCGCTCCTGTAATTGTGAACAATATTTTTTCTGCTGGTTTGCCACCTGTTTCACAACATATACCGACTGGTGGTGTTAGTGCTAAATCTGATGCTGTTAATGCTACGGCCGCGGAAGTGCCTAATCCTCCTTCTCCTACCCGCAGCCCTGTTTGGCTTACTGCTGAGAGTAAAATCCAAAAGCGAACTCGCGTGGTGGGATCAAATGATTGTAGTGATCTTGGAGTGGCTGCCCGCTTTAAGTGGTTGCACCTTTCGTCTTTCGTGGCAACCGTCTCCTGTGAGAATATTGTTGATTATGTGGTGAGACACGCTGGCATTGATAAGCGGCACTTAACCTGCTACAAGTTAGTCAAAAAAGAGTCGAGACTGGATTCCTTATCCTATATCAATTTTAAGCTTGGCGTCAGCGAGTTCGATTGCGAAAATCTAATGAGACCAGAGTTGTGGCCAGCTAATGTTTCTGTTCGGCCGTTCCGTTTTTTTCACAGAGGGACAAACCAAACTCATCCGAATTAGTTCATTTGTCCTCGGATGCGCCTGATCCCGAAGTATTGGATATTAATAAGTTTAGTTGTAATGCACATTTAAATGTTAATAGGCAGATATATAATTATAGCTCTTTGAAGGTTTATTTCCAGAATATTTCTGGCCTTCGAACAAAATCAGCAGCGGTACGCTCTATTAGCTCGCAAAGGGATTTCGATGTTTTTGTTATTGTTGAGTCATGGACTTCTTTGATGAGGAATTTTTTGATTCAAACATTTATAATGTCTTTAGGAAGGACAGAGATGCAACTAAGACTGGTTGTCTGAGAGGCGGCGGAGTTCTTATTGCGATACAGCGTAAATTTCATTGGTTCTCTGTTTCGCTTAAAAATATTGATTCCCTTTTGGATCAGCTTTGTGTTCGCATCAGTGCCTCATCTAGTCATGACTCTCTGTTTTTGATTGTTTCTTATATCCCGCCTAATAGTAATTATAATCTTTATAAAGCGCATGCTGACAACATAATGTCTTTAGTATTAAATAAGCTAGGAGATGACCACCTTTGTGTGTTAGGCGATTTTAATCTTTGTAATATATCTTGGTCCACATCTTTTTCCAATGCTGGTCTCTCGCCAATTAATGTCAATGCGTCCCATGAAGTGTACTTTATAGATAGCCTCTTAAGCCTTAATTTATTACAAATCAATAATTTTGTTAACAAGTTGGATAGAATTCTTGACCTCATATTTATTAGTGATAATATTAAATGTAACATTGAAGTTTGCCACAATCCGATCACTCCATCTAATATGCATCATGTTCCTCTGCTTCTAAAATTTGAATTTTATGTATTCCCGTCTTTCAATGCTGGTGACAAACCTAAGTTTAATTATGCAGCCTGCGATTATCCCAAGTTAAATAGATTACTGGGAGAATTAAATTGGGAAAGCTTACTCTCTTGCCCCGATGTAGCTAAATGCATTAATTAGAAAAAGACCCTATAAATTACCGTGGTATAATCGTGACTTGAAAAAAACTTAAGAATCTTAGAAACAAATTTTATAATAAGTTTAAGGCCTCTGGAAGCCAGTTTTTCTTTGAAAAATATCAGGTCCATCTTAAAAAGTTTAACTGCTTGAATAAATTCCTCTACAGAAATTATATCTTAGGTATTGAGTCCAATATCAAAGAAGATCCGAAATCGTTCTGGCATTTTGTTAAGTCTAAGAAGAACAACTCTAGTATTCCCTCAGCTGTATTTTTTGAAGATAAATGTGCCTCCACTCCAGCTGACGTTGCAAATCTATTTGCTGCATTTTTTAGTTCTAATTTTGACTAATTGACTTCAATTACCCCTATTCTTAAAAGTGGCAGCAAAAGTGAT
>NW_023477879.1:0-2703 GCF_013731165.1 Rhagoletis pomonella | reverse complement strand
GACAACCTCGGCCGCTATAACTCTTGACGTCAAAGGGTCCTGAAAAAATCTACACCTTTATTCGTAAACGCGCGCGAAAATGTGGTTCTCTCCTGAGGCAGAATTCCCATAAGTTGGGTTTGCGTACGTTTTTTGTATATCGTACAGACTTTGCAATTATGGATTGTGGATTTGATCAGATTTTTAACTCTGGGGATCCAATACTGAGTTCGGATAAGGCGAAGCATGAGTTGATTTTCCCCATGCAAAGAGACATGGTTAATGAAAGACACGATTAGACGGGAAAACTTGCAGTTATAAGGAAGAATTATTGGATGCCGCTCGTTATACGCTAAGTCTGAGACGCCCCAAGACGCCCACCAGCCCTAATAATGCCATCTTTATCTATGAACGGATTAAGCGGTAGGAGTTCACTCTTGGAGTCGATGGAGTTTCCTGCTTTCAATTTCCCGTATTCCTCACTGTAATAGTTCTGTTGATATATTTTTATCAAGCGTTGTGTCGTTGCTTTAATTTCATGGGATGAAATTAAGCGTGACTTTTCTTGAAATGAAGCTTTCGTATTTCGATGCGTTCTTTGAGAGAATCTCATAACAAAGCTCTCGGAATATCTGAAAAACGGTCAAGAATATCGGTATAATTTACTTTGGTTGTATAAACGTGCGTTCTTTTTTCCTCAACTACTGTGCTGTAGTCTGTTTCCTGTGTGGGCCATTTAGGGTTATCTTCTTGTAACTAAGAAGGTCCCTGCCACCACAACGAATTGTTGACCAATTCATATGCTGGAAGTCCTCGGCTCGCTAAGTCTGCTGGATTTGATGCCGAATCCACATGCAGCCAATTCTTGTTTCCGACTTTCTCTACAATTTTTGTGATTCTATGGGCAACGAAAGTTGACCATGAACACGGAGGCTTGCGAATCCAAGCGAGAACAATTGTTGAATCGGTCCACAGATGTATGTTGATATGCCCTAAATTGAGATTGTTGATTATCGAATCAACTATTTCCGCCAATAGTACCGCTCCGCAAAGTTCCAGTCGGGGTAGCGATATGGTTTTAACAAGAGCAACTCTGGTTTTTGCCAAAAGCAGGTTAATAAAAACTTTGCTATCTCTTTTGACACGCATATACACAGAGGCGGCATATGCTTTCTCCGACGCGTCACAGAATCCGTGTATTTGTATGTCATCCGTTGGAGAAAAGTATACCCATCGCGGTATACGAATATTATCAATTTCGTTATAATGTTGGGTGAAATTCTGCCATCGGTCTAGAGTGGTCGAAGACACAGTCTCATCCCAATCTGTGCCTTCCAGCCAAATATTTTGCATAAGGATTTTTGGCTACGATTATGATAGGCGCAAGCCACCCCAGCGGATCGAAGAGTTTAGCAATGGCAGATAGTATCGCTCTTTTCGTAACAGTATCGCTTTTCTCCAATGGCCTTGCTATAAAATAGAAAAGATCCGTATGGGCATTCCATCTTATTCCAAGAGCCTTGACTGCGCTGGTGTCTTCAAATGCCAAAAAATCTTCACTAAGTAGATCTGTTTTTGGTATGCCATTAAGTATTTGCTCGCTATTGGCTGTCCACTTTCGAAGTGGAAAACCGGTTGATTGCAACACTTCCGATATCTCGTCTCTGGCTATTATTGCTGAATCGATAGTGTGTCCACCAGATAATACATCGTCGACATACATGCATTTTCGCAGTATGTTAGATGCTATTGGATGGGAGCTTTGCACATCGTCAGCTAATTGTAAAAGTGTCCTTATAGCCAGATAAGGAGCACAATTGATGCCGAACGTGACAGTCTTTAATTCGTACAGACTGATCGGGTCATTCGGGTTAGTGCGAAAAATTAGCCTCTGATACTTAGTATGGTTGTTATGTACCAGAATTTGCCTATACATCTTCTCGATGTCACTGTTGAACAGATATCTGTATAGTCTCCAACGGAGTATTAATATCGGAAGATCAGACTGAAGTACTGGTCCTGGGAAAAGTACGTCATTTAGGCTGTTGCCATTCGCCGTTGGGCTTGAGGCATTGAACACCACGCGTACTTTCGTTGAAGTACTTTCTGCCTTTATAACAGCGTGGTGCGGCAGAAAATAATTATCAGACGAGTCTGCGGGTATGGGATTTGTTATTTTCGACATATGCCCAAGCGTTTCATATTCCGCTAGAACCCTATTGAATTCCTTTTGCAGGTAGGGATCCTTGGCCAGCCGTGTCTCATTCCGGTAAAATTGAGAACATGCTCTTTTAAGGGATGGGCCTAGGGAAATATTTCCTGGAATATCTTTCCTAAATGGTAGTGACACGATGTATTTTCCTTCATTATTTCGTATGGTTGTCTTCTGATACAGCTCCTCGCAGTACTTGTCGTCTTCAACAAGGCTCTTGTTCTTTGGAATCTCTTCAAGCTCCAAAAAGGCACTCAGTTGCTTGTCCAGACTAACTTCGCTGTAGTATGAGACGATATTCGTTCCTGGATTCGTGGTATCAGTTCGCCCCGTTATTATCCAGCCAAATACTGTTTCTTGGGCTAGAAGTGTGTTTAATATGTTCTTCTTAAGCCCGCACAGAATAATTTGTGGATATACGTCGCCACCCAGAACAAGGTCTACGGGTTCATTGACGAAAAATCTTTTATCCGCTAGAATCAGATCTGGAAATGCTTGCTTAGTCACTGCAC
>NW_023477878.1:0-2703 GCF_013731165.1 Rhagoletis pomonella | reverse complement strand
AATGTTCCTAAAAACTGCATTTTCTTGCCGATCTGGCTCATATTTAGAATACAATTTAGCAGCAGGGCTGCAGTTTTGATTTTTTTCTATTTCGTGAAAAGTCTGAACCGCCAAACTTTGCTACATTCGTGTACACATTCACTTACACATACTTAGCATCCTTTTTGCTTGTTTTTTGATTGGTCAAACGGCTTTACATTTCTTTCTGTTTTGACATTCTAGGTTTCTCAAGCAACAAAAAAATACTTTGCTGGGTTGTGTTTGCTCTACTGCTATTATCTGTTTAATATGTCTTGAATTTAGCCAGTTGAAAAAAAATATTGGTACAAAAAATGTACACGATAGGTGGCATTGTGGACGAGATATTCCTAAAATTCTTATACACTGCGATAATGATAGATATTCTACTATATATTTGTAGAAGTATGAATTTTCCTTCATTCAGCTATCTTCGAAAAACAACTGATAGCTCACAATGGTCTTGAAACAATGATAGGTATGACTAAAATGCCAACCAAAACTGCTTGCATACCTGTTTTGGAAGGCACCCATACACCAATATGCAGTTGGAATTAAAATCATATCTGCTCCTATGCCTAAAATATTGTCAAATGAAAATTTGGAAAAAATTTAACTGCAATTGTTAGTATTTCTTGTTCAACAGAGTATTCTAAAGTTATCGTTTTGTATATTAGTGTAAAAAAAAAAAACAGATAGTATATTTCTCGATGATAATATTTCTGGTGTAAGCTATTTGATTGCACATCATGTCTTCTATAAGTCATCCGCAACATAAGTGTAATCACGAAGAGAACAGATTTAAAGTGTGCGCGCCTTGTGGGAGAAAGATTAAATTCGGATCGTCAAAACCTTCAGAATTTAATATAACCGGAAAATTGGAGTGTCTTATTAAAAAATACGTTAGTGAAAATTTTAGATTGACCAATTCGAAGT
Source organism: Rhagoletis pomonella (assembly GCF_013731165.1). Classification (NCBI taxonomy): domain Eukaryota; kingdom Metazoa; phylum Arthropoda; class Insecta; order Diptera; family Tephritidae; genus Rhagoletis; species Rhagoletis pomonella. The sequence goes on along the minus strand of NW_023477878.1, from coordinate 1,749 downwards.
TCCCATTAGGCATTTGTGGTACATGTCGTAGGGTTCTCTGTGACCGAGATAAGGATATACCAAATGCAACGCGGCCTCTTCCAAACATGCCTAACTATGAAGATTCGACAAAAGAAACAAGAACAAGTTCATGCTCTTGTTATATCTGGCTCACTGCTCGGGCAACCAGCCATCCAAAAGTTATACAAGGGAGAGCACATACCTTAAATGTATTGAGTGAAAAAAACTCCACCAATGGGTTGACTGCTTTGTCAGTTGGGTCAGAATTAAAAAAATCATGTAAGTAAACTCGCTAAAGCCTTCCGAAGCACAGAAATGTCGGAAACATTAAAAATTCACGTGCTTCTAAATCATTTGGAACATTGTCTGCATTTTTTAGGCAACGACGGCTTCGGAATGTGGTGGAGAATCCATTCATGGCGTATTTTTAAGATTTTGGCTCAATTATAAAGTTAATTCGATTGACGACCCTAAATATATAATCAATTAAAAAAAAAAACTGTCGTTGAATTTTCATCAAAACACATATGAATTTATATAAAATAATATTTTATATTGACTTTGTAAATTTATAAAATTTATGCAATAAGAATTATTAAAATATGCAATTATGTAATATTATCTCTTGAATAACTAAGTTAAAATATTTTATGCTTATAACGTAAGAAAGTGTTATAATTATATTACCATAGACCTTCGCGATTATATAACTGGATTTGGAAAGTTCTAATCAACATTTTATAATATTTTAAGCATAGGAGCAGATGGAATTTTATTTTCAACGAAATTTTGATCTATGATTATGTACAAAGACAGTTATGTAAGCCGTTTTGGTTGGCATTTTAGTCATAGCTATGGTTGCTTCAAGACCACTGTGAGCTGGCAATGCTGCACATGTTTCCGCAGGGTTGCAGCATGTAGATTTTTCGTTTTTCGTAGCGTAGCTACGAATTACGAATTACGAAATTTCGGGTTCTAGAATAAGGGGGTAAGAAAGACAGATATATGTACATATATGTATTGAATGTTCCTTACGTTTTTACACATACATAGTGTAAAAGTGTTAGGGCTGTTAACTTATCTATTAACGATTCAACTATAGTTTAAAATAGATAAGTTTACGGCCCTTAATATGCTTAATTTGTTAAAAGGCTCATCAAGTCGATTAACCGTGTATGTTCTTGTGGTGTGATTGTACCAGCTGCTAGTGCAACTTCAAAAACTATTTGAAAGTCTTATGATTGTACCAGCATACTGGTGTCGTGAGTGGTGAAATAAGCTAAACTTTCTAAGTAAAAAGTATTTTGGCGGAAATTTCTTGCACTATAAGTGTCAAAGCCGTGTTTGTGGAAGATTAAGTTCCTGATATTGCAGTTGTAAATAAAAAAAAAAACACAATGTCTAACAAAATGGTAGAAAAATTATGAAATTTCGGCTCTAATCATTTCGATTTTCCTCGACCTCATTTATAAAGAAATGAATAAGCATGCTGGTAAGTTATATGCTTCGAGCCTGATGGAGCTGGTGGTGTCGTATATTTCCCCTTTTTATACAAAAAGGTTTTTGGTTGGATAAAACATTAGCTCCTTTTCCAGATCTCATTGTTTTTCTATACCATTACTTATTGAAAATGTTTGCGTGTATACTTACATATGTATATGTAAGTAAACAATTTTTGCGACCATATTTAGCCACAACGACTTTTTTTCGGTATTCTTTAGCCCTTTTTTAAAAGGAATTTGGCTACCA
>NW_023477877.1:0-2704 GCF_013731165.1 Rhagoletis pomonella | reverse complement strand
ACGAGTGCTTTAATCGCCCATGATTGCGTGATACTATACTAAGATACTATATAAAGGGTGAGCAAAAAGAGAGCGGAGTTCCAAATTTTGCCATACATCAAGATAACCAACCATTCAGCTATGGAAAAACTAAAAATGCAGATCGATAGGACTTTTTACGCTGTTTTCAACTATATAAATGTTATTTGGCGCAATTGAAAAGTAAGGAAGATATAAGAGGTAAATAAATGTTTGTGATATTTTAAAATATTAATATTTTCTAAAGTACGTAATCAATTAAAAAGGTAATGACGTCAAAATAAAGACAATTAATTTATCTTCTAGTCGATATATAAAACGTGTATTCTTGTTTATATATTTAAGCTAAAAATATTAAAAAATAAACTGTTATAATTTTCTCATAAATAACACTTTTTTCTAAAAAAAAAGGTTATTTTATAAAAAAATCATTCATTTTATGCCTTTTTTTATTATTTTTGGCTTAAATATATAAACAAGTATACACATTTTTTATATCAACTTGAAGATAGATTAATTGGCTTTATTTGGCATCATTACTTTTTTAATCGGATGCGTAGTTTAGAAAATATTAATATTCTAAAATATCGATAAAAACAATTTTAACCTCTTATATCTTCTTTACTTTTCAATTGCGCCAAATAATATTTATATATCTGTGTTCATATGGAAAAGTAGCTTATGTCGAAAGGCTGGCTTTAGTATAATGCGGCATTCCCTTTACTCTTTAAACGGCAAGGAATTTTTTGATGAGACTTAATAAGAATATTGACTTGCTAGTATCGGAACTACTTCTTGCACGTTTATTTGGCAAAAGTTCTACAACAGCTCAGCGCCAGTGAGTCATTCGCAATCGTATGCTGCGAATGCCGATTTATACTAAAGCCAGCCTTTCGACATAAGCTACTTTTCCATACGAACACAGATATGTAGTTGAAATCAGCGTAAAAAGTACTATCGGTCTGTATTTTTAGTTTTCTCATAGCTGAACGGTTGGTTGCCTTGATGTGTTCCCAAATTGTTTCATGTAGAAGTAAACTTGAGGTTGCCGTATTCAAAATTATCTGAAAAATGCGTGTTTTTCTTACATACAAATTCTTATGTCTAGTGATTTTAGCTATGAAATGAGTAAAATTCATATACATAAGTTAAAAAAGTAATTTTTAACTGATATTTGTTGAGTTAAAAGTTACATCATGTGCTACTAATCTATATTAATAAAAATGTTGTGTTCGTATGTCACGGTCCTCAAAACTCGAGAACGGCTGAACCGCTTTGAATAATATTTTTTTTGTATTGTTCGGTATAGTACCGGAACCAATGATACCGCAAAAAATTGGAGGGTTGCCACCTATTTGAAAATTTTTAAACCCAATTATATTGATAAAATAAATAAATTATTACAATATGGGTACCAAATTAAAGAGGTTTAAGAAAGATAACTGGTGGAAATATTTTTGATGAAGGTTGCCACCTATTTGAAAATTTTAACCCAGTCAAATTGATAAAATGAATGAAATATTGCCATGTGGGTGTCAAACTAAAGAGTTTTAAGAAGGCTTACAGCCGAAAGTATGTTTGAAGAGAGTTGCCACCTGATTGAAAATTTAATTAAAGTACATCGATTAAATAAATGAAATATAGCAATATCAGTATCAAATTAAAGAGGTTTAAGAATGATAACTGCTGGAAATATTTTTGACGAGGGTTGCCACCTATTTAAAAATATTAACTCGGTCAAATTGATAAAATAAATGAAATATTGCTATGTGGGTGTCAAGCTAAAGAGTCTTAAGAAGGCTTACAGCCGCAAATATGTTTGAAGAGGGTTGCCACCCGATTGAAAATTTAACTAAAGTACATCGATAAAATAAATGAAATATTGCAATATGGGTATCAAATTAAAGAGGTTTAAGAAATATAACTGCAGGAAATATTTTTGAAAAGGGCTGCCACCTGTTTGAAAATTTTAACTCAGTTAAATTGATAAACTAAATAAAATATTGCAATGTGGGTATCAAACAAAAGAAGTTAAAGAAGGCTCACAGGCGAAAATATTTTAAAGGAGGGTTGCCACCTGTTAAAAATTTAGTGCAATTTAATTGATAAAGTAAATGATATATTACAATATAGATATTACACTAAAGAGGTTTAAGAAATGTAACTGCTGGAAATATTTTTGAGGAGGGTTGCCACCTTTTTGAAAATTTTAACTCAGTCAAATTGGTAAAATAAATGAAATATTGCAATGTGGATATTTAACTTTGGAGTTTTAAGAAAGCTTACAGCCGGAAATATGCTTGAGGAGGTTACCTATTTGAAAATTTACCTAAAATTAATTGATAAAATAAATGACTTATTACAACACAGGTATCAAATTAAAGATGTTTAAAAAAATTACTGCTGGAAATATTTTTGAGGGGGGTTGCAACCTATTTTAAAATTTTAACTCAGTTAAATTGATTAAATAAACGAAATAGTGCAATTTGGATATCAAACTAAATAGTTTTAAGAAGACTTACAGTCGAAAATATGTTTCAGGGGGTTTGCCACCTGTTTGAAAATTTAACTCAATTAAATTGATAAAATAAACGAAATGTTACAATATGGGTACCAAACGAAAGGTATTTGAGAAATCTTGATTTGCAAATTTTCTAAATAGGATTATGCAATATGTAAAAGTAAA
>NW_023477876.1:0-2704 GCF_013731165.1 Rhagoletis pomonella | reverse complement strand
GCATATGACAACCGACCAGAAACATCAAATAAATACTTTAGTCAAAAAATATCCTAAGCTTTTCACGGAACCAGACGAAAAATTAACTTTCACCACTGCTGTGAAAGGAGAAATAAGAACCACTACAAATGATCCAATTTATTCCAGATTCTATGCATATCCAGTAACACTTAAAGATGAAGTTGAGAAACAAATCAAAGAGTTGTTGGATCATGGCATAATTAGACCTTCACGGTCTCCATATAATTCGCCCGTTTGGATCGTTCCAAAAAAATTGGACGCATCAGGAAAAAAAAATATAGAATGGTAGTCGATTATAGAAAATTAAATTCTGTTACCATTCCGGATCGGTATCCCATTCCCCAAATAAATGACGTATTAGCGCAACTGGGAAAAAACAAATATTTTTCGGTAATAGATTTGAAAAGCGGATTCCATCAAATCCCATTGAAGGAATCCGATATAGAAAAGACCGCTTTCTCCGTTAACAACGGAAAATACGAGTTTACACGACTCCCTTTCGGTCTAAAAAATGCTCCGTCAATATTTCAAAGGACGCTGGACGACATCCTTCGGGAGCATATAGGGAAAATTTGCTATGTTTACATTGATGACATAGTGATTTTCGGAGAAAACGAAGAATCTCATATCAAAAACATAGAAACCATTTTTCAGACACTACAAGCGGCAAATATGAAAGTTCAACTCGACAAAAGCGAATTTTTAAAAGAAGAAGTAGAATTTTTGGGATTTTTAGTATCCTCTCATGGAATAAAAACAAACCCGGCCAAAGTTGATGCAATAAATCAATTTCCTGCCCCCAAAACTCTCAAGGATCTCCGATCTTTTCTTGGCATGTCCGGCTTTTATAGGCGTTTCATAAAGGACTATGCAAAACTCGCAAAGCCCCTAACAACGCTTCTCAGAGGGGAAGAGGGACGTATGTCCAAAAATATGTCGAAAAAGAAGATAATATACCTTGACGGTAAAGCAATCGAGGCCTTCAACAAACTCAAACGTTCTCTGACATCACAAGATGTTATGCTAACTTATCCAGACTTCTCCAAAGAATTTCACCTGACAACAGATGCGTCAAACCATGCCATAGGTGCCGTCTTAGCACAAGAGGAAAAACCGATCATGTTCATATCTCGAACGCTTAGCAAATGCGAAGAGCATTATGCAACAAATGAAAAAGAGATGCTCGCCATCATATGGGCTCTCAAATCATTAAGGAATTTTTTATATGGCTCCGCTAAAGTTATTATATTTACAGACCACCAGCCGCTGACATACGCGTTAAGCAATAAAAACACAAATAGCAAACTGAAAAGGTGGAAGGCAGCACTGGAGGAATATAATTATGAATTGAAATTCAAACCAGGTTCCGCTAATAAGGTTGCCGACGCTTTGTCAAGGCCACCGGAAGGCTCCCAAATTAATTCAATGACTGCTACCCAACATAGTGATGAGAGTTCATCACAAAATTCAATACAATTTACCGAAGCTCCAGTAAACGCTTTTAAAAATCAGATATTCCTTTCCTTCCGAGAAAATTCATATTATAAATTTCAAATTATTCACCCGACTTACCATAGGCATATAATCAGGGAAAAGGAGTTCAATGAAGGTAAAATCTTTGAGATTTTTAAACGCTACCTAAATCCCTCAGTTACGAATTGTATTAAAACAGATGATGACATTTTAGGCAAACTTCAAGAAATATATTCCACACATTTTAACCGATACAGAGTTCGTTACACCAGAAAAGTAGTAACAGATCTTACCAACGAAAGTGACCAGGAAAACGAGATAATAAAAAAACATTTCAGAGCTCACAGGAACGATAAAGAGAATAAATTGCAACTATTGGAAAACTTCTACTTCCCACAGATGGCAGCCAAAATTAAAAGAATCACTTCACAATGCAAAATCTGTAAAGAAAGTAAATATGATCGCCACCCAAATAAGATAGTTATTCAAGAAACTCCTATACCAAAATTCGCTGGTCAAATTATTCATTTGGATATTTTTATTACGGACAAAAAGATCGTCCTAACTGCAATCGATAAATTTTCCAAATATACGCAGGCCCGGATTCTGAATTCAAGGGCTGCAGAAGACATTAAGGAACCGTTAATGCAAATACTTTTAGCTTTTGGTGTTCCTGAGATAGTAGTAGTAGATAATGAGAAATCCCTGAACTCGAATTCTATCGCGTTTATGTTGGAAAATCAATTTAATATTAAAATCCATAAAACACCTCCCTATACTAGCTGTGCAAATGGTCAAATCGAACGACTGCACTCTACATTAACAGAAATTATGAGATGCTTAAAAGCAGAAAATACTTACAAATCTTTCTCGGAGTTACTGGACATTTCACTTTATAAATATAACAATTCTATCCATTCTACTATAGGAAAAAAACCAGTACAGGTATTCTTTGGAAAAAAATTCACAAAAGACCCTGAACAATTGGAAATTTAGCGAAAGGAAATTATGAGAAAATTAATACAAAAACAGGAAGCAGACATTTCTTATCATAACAAAGGGAAATTACCATTCAAATCATATGCAATAGGAGAAATAGTCTATGTCAAAATCAATAAAAGATTAGGTAACAAGCTATCTCCAAGATACAGAAAAGAAACAGTGAAAGAAAACAAAAATAGCACAATCGTTACAGAAACAGGACGAGTGG
>NW_023477875.1:0-2704 GCF_013731165.1 Rhagoletis pomonella | reverse complement strand
GCTCTATAAGTCACTCATCATGCCCGTGCTGGTATATGGCGCAGAAGCATGGACAATGAGAACATCCGATGAGGCGGCTCTTGGAGTGTTTGAGAGAAAGATTTTGCGGAAGATTTACGGGCCTTTACGCGTTGGCGACGGCGAGTACCGCAGACGATGGAACGATGAGCTGTATGAGCTTTACAACGATATGGACATAGTGCAGCGAATTAAAATACAGCGGCTCCGCTGGCTTGGTCATGTCGTTCGAATGGACACCGACGCTCCAGCTCTGAAAGTATTCAACTCGGAACCCGCTGGTGGTAGCAGAGGAAGAGGGAGGCCCCCACTGCAATGGAAAGATCAGGTGGAGAAGGACTTGGCTTCACTTGGCGTCAGTTGGCACAGAGGAGAAACGACTGGCGTGCTTTGCTGAACTCGGCCAAAATCGCTTAGGCGGTTACAGCGCCAAAAAAGAGAAGAAGAAGTAGTGCAATTTAGCGGAACCATATAATATAAATTTTTCCTGTATTCAACAGTTGCTCGTTTGGAAATCTAATTTGCATACAATTGATTCCAATAGCTCTCGCAACAAACAAGCCAGTTCTCAAAGAGTCCAAATTGATTTTAGTCATGCAACAGCTCCACATAACTCCACCATAGACACACCAGTTGCTGGAGTACCAAAAAGCTGTGATGACAGTATTTTAATTGATCCACGACAATCGGTGGCATATGGAATGCGTGATGGAAATTTTCTGGTGCTTGATAGCCAATATACTACAAGAGTGAAACGCTACAAGTGAAACGCTGTGATAGTAATTTTTCTTAAAATCCATCTTTTATTTGCAGTTACATTAAGAAGCTCATAGAGGACAGAGCTGTTGGTGAGGAAGGTGTCGAGTTACTGCAGTACTGCAACTGGGAAAATCCGCAATTCGCACGTGCCCCGCTCGTATGGAATAGTAGCTTATGTCAAAAGGCTGGTTTTAGTATAATGCGGCATTCGCAGCATACCCTCACTGGCGCCGAGCCGTTGAAGAAATTTTGGCAAATAAACGTGCAAGAAATAGTTCCGATACTAGCACGTCCATATTCTTTTTAAGGGTGATCAAAAAATTCCTTGTGTTGTAAATAATAAAGGGAATGCCGGATTATACTACAACCAGCTTCCCGACATAAACTACTATTCTATACGAACACAGAAATATAAATGTATCTGTTTAAGCCAAAAGCCTTCAACGTTTGGGAAACGCTGTGTGACTTTCGGCACTGCTATCCGCTGCAAAGATGCACATCGACCGAAAGTCAACCGGTGTTTCCCTTACGATATTATACGCTTATGTAAGCATGTATCGCAAATCCTGCTATATTAGTATTTCTTGTATAGTCCAAGCCCACGGTGGAAGCAGCAGTTATCGTGCCTACACACCTACTTACAGAGGTAATCTACGTTACTTTGTGTTACACGATTATATAATTAATCTGATAGAGATTAATAAACTGAGTATCCTCCTACTAATAATACATTTGGTGTTTTTCTTTACATTTTATACAAATACGATTCTTGCGAGTTCGCACCGGCGGAATTGAAGGTTTTCCAACCCAACAGTATCTAAAACTGAATAACTCAAATCAAATTGGATTGCATTTGCATAATATACCTAATATTGGAATCTGTTTTGATCGTAAAAAATACAACTTCCAATCATTTAGATAATAGTTTTGAAATAAATTGATTGCAATCGTAAATTGTGTAAAAATTGTTAACAGCAATCTGCCTTAAATTTATGTTCCCCATGCAACGGTTATAAAATACGTTAAATCCGCACTATCTGCATTAACAAAAAATATACATTGGAATATTTAAAATAAAACTATTCATATTTATTTTCTAATAAGAATTGTTTCTTAATTGAAAGTATTTAATACTAATATAATGTAGTGGTTAATGTTTAAAAATGAATTCGCAATATGTCCGCAGCTCAGGTTCATTTAAAGAAATCCGTTTAAATTTTTCGCATAATAGGATAGGCAGGGTTGCATATAAATGGTAGTTCCGTAAATATTTTAATATATATATAAATATATTAGTTTATTCAATATGTACATCTGGGCCAATAAATAATAACAAATATAGCCGAAAAAACAAAGTTTCGATTAAAACGAGTTTTTAAACCCCCCATAAAATTCCGATTAATTTTAAATACGAAAATAACGATATTTCTTCATGGAGAGGTATTTTTTTATAATATACCTTGTTTATACCTACAAAAGAACCGCATTAGCAAAAAACCGATTGGACTCAACATATATTTCTTTACAGCATTTATACCCCTGTCTTTATAGCGCACTCGATAAAGTCTTATTCAAAAGTAAACAAAATCTGCTATTTTTAAACGACATTTTTTTTACTAAATAATTTGCGCGGTTGACCGAAATGGAAACAAACCATAATTGTAATTTATTATAACAATAATTCGAATTTAAAACGGGCTGTTTAAAGAAAACCAGCCTATTGTCACTTCACTTTCCAATGGTGCTGATTGCTGCAAGAATTATTTAGCGATTTAGAGCATAATCAACACAATATATGCACATAAATATGTATTATTTCACAGATTTCAGGGTCAGCTTAGAAATACGTCACCAAAATTATATAAAATTTAAGTAGGAATTATTTTTATTTATAACGTAAAAGCGCTATCTGACCCAATCTGATAAG
>NW_023477874.1:0-2705 GCF_013731165.1 Rhagoletis pomonella | reverse complement strand
CAAAATAATTACTATAACTGGTGTTCGGTTTCAAATTCGGACAAACTAGACAACTTAATCAGATTTTATTTTTTATTGGATTAACGATTAATGATTAAATTAATTAATCGTAATCGCAGCCAGCGATTAACGATTAAAAAAATTTAATCATTAATCGTACAGTTGATTACGACTAATTAATTTGAATCGTTAAACGCGATTAACCTTTTAATCGTTAAACAGATTAACATTTTGCCAACACTGTGTGAAATCATATTCATACTCACGGAGAAAAATGGACGTTTTTGGAAAAGAGGCGTAGCACCTCCCATACTGACTGAAAGTTTCATTGCCATATCTCTTCAAATGTTTGGGGTAAAGTACGCAAGCTTGGTATGAAAATACATATGTATGTATATATGTGAAACTAATAGCATACTCATGGAGAAAAATGAGAGTTATTGGAAAAGGTGGTGTGGCAACTCCCATGCAAATTGATTTTTCTATACTGCATATCTCTGGAGGTTTTTATTGCAGACGACTGGAACTTGGCACCGAGATGTGTGTACAAAATTAATCCCATATTCATGGAGAAAAATTTGCGTTATTCGAAAAGGGGGCATGGTACCTCCCGTACAAATTTACTTTTTATACTGCATATCTCCAGAGGTGTTCATAGTAGATTGTTGGGACTTCGTACTGGGGTATATAAAATCAATTCTAAATACATGGAAGAAGGGGCGTGGCACTTCCTGTACAAATTGACTTTTTCTTGCCACATATCCCTGGAAGTGTTTGTGGAAGAATACTGGAACTTGGTATGGAGTTGTGTATACAAAATGTATCAATTGCGCATGGAAAAAATGTGAGTTATTAAAAAAGGAGGCATGTCGCCTCCCAAACATACTAAAAATTTCTTATTACATATCTCTGGAAGGATAGAGAATCTCTGGAAGTATTTTACATTTGTTATGAGAGATTTATTTTATAAGTGCCGCACTGAAAGTAAAAATTTCATTTAATGGAGCGGGGAGAGCCGGGTTCGGCCTTATAATCTAAAGCTCTCTTGAGGCATTTGCTACAGTAATGAGAAGTGGTATTTTATCAAGGCCAGGTTACTAAATTTGAGTTGGAAATATTAGAACCCGCCGTGGAACCTCCAAGAAGGTTACACGTTCACGCGTCGTATACCTGGAACCATTTTAAGGTAAACTTAGAGGGATTGATATCTTTCGTATGCCTAGCGCGCAGACGAGATTTTATAATTTCATAGTTTTAAACGGCCTAAATACCTTAACTCGCTTAAAAAATAACGAGCTATAAGAAAATGGGCACAGAAATAAATTATAACATCATTCAATTATTTTTCATATTTGTATAAAAATGTGGGGTGAAACCCGCGGGTATAAGCTAGTAAGTATATAAAAATGAGATTCCAATTGTGGAGACCCTTAATGATGGACTTGGGGTATTCACAGCGTGATACTATGTAAATGCCAGTTATTATTGCATTTCAGATTACGACTAATAAAGCCCTTGGAGCATATATGTAATACTTCTATATTGGCAGTAAGCTAACTTCTCAATGTGTAAGCATTCCGAAATCAAAGCGAGACAGTCTAGTACCGTTTTTGTCAATGTATTGTGTACTTGAGTGCCGTTTTTTGTATATGTGTTGTGTACATGTTTATTTATAAACGTATGTGTTCCTTTTCTTTCGTACGTGTTTTTTGATATATCTGTACTGTAGTGTTTTCGGACGGTACTAGCTCTTACTGCCAATATAGGAGTATTACATATATGCCTTGGAGAGATATTGTGAAAGGTTGGACTATACCTTAAAGATTACTAATTTCTCACGGCCCACTGTACGAAGCTTTGAGTAGAGTAAGGCCCTTTAAGAACTTAAAAATTATCCTGGGTTATCAGGTCTCTAGCAATACAATATTAATTGTTGTCTTTCGCGCACTTATTTAAATAAATCTTGAGCTAAATACTCCAGTATATTCATGAACATCACGTTTTATTATATAGTTAAATTTAAATTCTAAATATTAGTAAGTATTTCTTTACTGCATGCACCCGAATTTAGGGAGTTACTACTAGTTTAATAAATTGTCAGTTTAATTTCTTATAAAATCTGCTTTTAGGTATCTTCTTAATCTTAAGCATAAATCGAAAATTTGTTGTAAGAATCAATGTGAAATAATTGCAGAAACGATTAACCGGTTTTCTGAGCAACCGAGATGTCTTTTTAAATAATTTTTGTAAAACAAATCGGCAAGTACAAATCCTCCCCCGCATACCAGAAACATGAATGTGTAAAAATTAAAATTTTGGGGAATCAAGTTTGAAAGTTCTGGGTTTTGGTATAACATAGAACACCCAAAGGGTAATCAAGTCAACCCAATAAGTCAAAATTGGTAAATTTGCACATTCATGCTTCTGGCTAAGGGTGACGATATGTATATACTTCAAATTGATACATTTTTTATACGCCTGCTCTACATTTTTTTGTAGTAAGAAAGTAGTAGTTATATTTCCTCTTAATATTCTTCTTCTTCAAGTCAATAAAATGTAAGTTTAGTACTCCACTCTACTTACTAAACTAAATTTATATTTGGCTATTAGTTAAAATGGTCTTTTCAAATGGAACTATCTAGTTTACACATATGTATTAATAAGGATTAATCAATCAACTACATTAAAATTTGTAAACACAATTT
>NW_023477873.1:0-2705 GCF_013731165.1 Rhagoletis pomonella | reverse complement strand
TTGCAGACTAGAAAAATGGCGAACAGCCATCAAAATACTGATTCAAATTACACATCTTTCACTGGACACACAAATGGGTACGCGCAGCAAAACTCAGCCCTAATGGTAAGTTAATTTCATCGTGCGGCGATGACAAGTTAAGAATTTGCGATACATTTTCAGGCGAATGTGTGCGAACGTTCACCGTGGGAAGAGGTATGGGACGACAGCTGGCATGGCATCCAGACGGTAATCTGGTGGCTTTAGCATTACGTTGTAACCGCTTTAAGATATTTGACATAGTTGAAGGCGAGCTAATACAGTGCATTCGTCGCCGGAGAATGATGTTGCATTTCACCCAAGTGGAAATTTCTTGGTGACTGGCGGCGATGACGATACAATAAAATTGCTTGATTTATTAGAAGGTTGACCAATTTATACACGGTAGTAGTGCACTTTAGCGGATCCATATAATATAAATTTTTTCCTGTATTCAACAGTTGCTCGTTTGGAAATCTAATTTGCATACATTTGATGCCAATAGCTCTCGCAACAAACACGCCAGTTCTCAAAGACTCCAAATTGATTTTAGTCATGCAACAGCTCCACCTAACTCCGCCATAGACACACACACCAGTTGCTGCAGTACCAAAAAGCTGTGATGACAGTATTTTAATTGATCCACGACAATCGGTGGCATATGGAATGCGTGATGGAAATTTTCTGGTGCTTGATAGCCAATAAACTACAAGAGTGAAACGCTACAAGTGAAACGCTGTGATGTAATTTTTCTTAAATTTCCATCTTTTATTTGCATTTACATTAAGAAGCTCATAGAGGACAGAGCTGTTGGTGAGGAAGGTGTCGAGTTACTGCAGTACTGCAATTGTGAAAATCCGCATTTCGTACGTGCCCCACTCATATGGAATAGCAGCTTATGTCAAAAGGCTGGTTTTAGTATAATGCGGCATTCGCAGCATACCCTCACTGGCGCCGAGCCGTTGAAGAAATTTTGGCAAATAAACGTGCAAGAAATAGTTCCGATACTAGCACGTCCATATTCTTGTTAAGGGTCATCAAAAAATTTCATGTGTTGTAAATAATAAAGGGAATGCCGGATTATACTAAAGCCAGCTTCCCGACATAAACTACTATTCCATACGAACACAGAAATATAAATGTATCTAAAACTGAATAACTCAAATCAAATTGGATTGCATTTCCATAATATACCTAATATTGGAATCTGTTTTGATCGTACAACTTGCAATCATTTAGATTATAGTTTTGAAAGAAATTGATTGCAATCGTAAATTGTGTAAAAATTGTTAATAGCAATCTGCCTTAAATTTATGATCCCCATGTAACGGGTATAAAATACGTTAAATCCGCACTATCTGCATTAACAAAAAATATAAATTGGAATATTTAAAATAAAACCATTCATATTTATTTTCTAATAAGAGTTGTTTCTTAATTGAAAGTATTTAATACTAACATAATGTAGTAGTTAATGTTTAAAAATGAATTCGCAATATGTCCGCAGCTCAGGTAGATTTGAAGAAATCCGTTTAAATTTTTTGAATTACATCTACTTGAATATAGGATAGGCAGGGTTGCATACAAATGGTAGTTCCGTAAATATTTAAAATATGTTAGTTCATTCAATATTTACATCTGGGCCAATAAATAATAACAAATATAGCCGAAAAAACAAAGTTTCGATTAAAACGAGTTTTTATAACCCCCCATAAAATTTCGATTAATTTAAAATACGAAAATAACGATATTTTTTCATGGAGAGGTATTTTTTTAATATACCTTGTTTATACCTACACAAGAACCGTATTAGCAAAAAACCGATTGGACTCAACACATATTTCTTTACAGCATTTATACCCGTGTCTTTATACCGCACTCGATAAAGTCTTATTCAAAAGTAAACAAAATGTGCTATTTTTAAACGACATTTTTTTAATAAATAATTTGCGCGGTTGACCGAAATGGAAACAAACAATAATTGTAATTTATTATAACAATAATTCGAACTTAAAACGGGCTGTATAAAGAAAACCAGCCTATTGTCACTTCACTTTCCAATGGTGCTGATTGCTGCAAGAATTATTTAGCGATTTAGAGCATAATCAACACAATATATGCACATAAATATGTATTATTTCACAGATCTCACGGCCAGCTTAGAAATTCGTCACCAAAATTATATAAAATTTAAGTAGGAATTATTTTTATTTATAACGTAAAGGCGCTATCTGACCCATTCTGATAAGTATATTTCCCCTAAAGTTAACCCATTTTATTTAATTTGTCTCTCGTGAAAATATATATTTTATTTATATATTTTATTTCAGATATGTACATATATTTTAAATTTTTGCTTTAATTTTTGTATCCTTTTAATATTTAATTAGATACCTTTAGATTAAAATAAGCTTAAAACGAAACAGCACAGCAACCCTTTTCTGTTTATCTTGAGAACACAAAACCCTCTTTTGTTAAATTTCGGCGCTGCACAAAATCCTGGCGTTTATATTTTCCAACAAAATACCACTTCGCAACCCTGGATTTTCACGAAGCGTTTCATTCGGGTCGTAGTTTTGCAACTTCGGGCCATTCGGTGTTGTATGCCATATTGGCTGCCATATTGTTCACACTGTCATTGCCATATTGAACACCCTGTCAACTATCTGTCAACCCTAAGATATCTC
>NW_023477872.1:0-2706 GCF_013731165.1 Rhagoletis pomonella | reverse complement strand
AATCAGGCCGAGTAGTGTCATTAATGAAAGAAAGTAAACCATGGTTCACTATAAGTGTCAGATAGTTATCTAGTGTTATGTTGGCACCCAATAAATCAAAATTGAAATCTCCTAAAACCACAAGATTTGCAGCATTTTCCTTGCATAAAAGATGCGAAAATTCCTCGTGGAATAATTGGAAGGATTGCGAATGAAACCTATATACACACACGAAGCTGAATCGCTCGTGGCCTATTTTTAACAATATTTTTATAATGTCAGCGCTTGAAAGACTAACACCTTGGACTTCACACTCATAAACATTACGTACAAAAACTCCGACACCACCTGCTGAATACGAGTCATTAGTATTAGGAAAAAAATTGTAGCTAGGAATATGGTAATCATTATCTAACTTCATACGAAAATATCCAAATTTCAGAAACGAACACAATGTCGGGAAGATTATGAAAAACTTCAAGATTGCAAGAGAACTGAGTACGGGATCGTTTTCCAGTAAAATCTGACTGATTCTGACTATTTCTGACTAGTCCGGACTCGTACGGGATCGCAACTCTTGCTATCATCCTCACATATGTTCATCAGAGTATACCAACGAAGGACGAGTTAATACATGGAGATAGCGAGAGCACAAAACTACTCTAGAAAATTACACGCACAATGACAAACATGAACAAATGTACATCAAACACATAATATTTGACAATCAGTACAGTTCGCATTTATATCAACGAACAGCTTATTAGATTTGTTTTCGATTGTACTACATATGTGCATATATACATGTACACAAACATATGTACATACACAAATATATGGACATACATACAAACATATATACAACCATTCAAACATATGTACATATATGAAAACATTGCTGTCCATAAGTACATACAGTGACGAGCAAAACTGTAACATGATGTAACACTTTTTATTTCAGCCACCGCTATCTTTCATAGTTCTGACGACTTTCATTCTTTTGTTTTATATTCTTATTGGTACACCCCTACTCCCGCTCTCATAACGATTTGAGGTCAATCCAACAACAATAAAAAAGCCTGGAGACAAAAATGTAAGTTAAGGCAAATGTTACAGTTTTACACTCACTCTCAGTTTTGCATTTTACAGTTATCTTTTGCTTAGTTGGAAGTCAGATGACTTTTTTCTGTATTGTAATTTATTCAAGAAGTGATCACCAATAAATAATATGGTTAATCAGGAAACATAAATGTAAATAATAGATTTACTGCGAAAAGGCGGGACCGCAGGGAAAGTGGTAAAAAATTGTGGAGTTTGCCACATGAAAATGTTTAGACTGAGAAAAAATATAGCCTAAAGTGTTACTAAGGACAAAGGAAGTCTGTCAAAATATATTACAGTCCGATATCTTGTGAACTTAGTAGCAAGTAGCGCTGCAGGCACTACTACAGAAGCGCTTAAGGTACTAAAATTGAATGCAAATCAGTAGATAGTGAGGCGAAAAATTGCCAAATTGAGCAAAATGGATCATAAAAGAAAAAAGCAAATTTGATCAAAATACATGTGCGAGTGTGGCAGCGTTTTGCTGCATCGCACGAAAACCGGACCGTTGCCTATTGGGATATGTTAGGCCTTACAGAATGCAATAAAAAACACATTTTTCAGATTTAATTGAGGGTTATTTGGTCTGACAAGACTAAATTAATCGCTTTCAATCAGATGGCCGGGCATGGTATTGAATCAAAGGCCCAAATTAAGCCTAAGCGCATCATGTAAGGCAAACTGTGAATCACAGTGGTCGGTCAATATTAGTTTGGGGTTGTATTTCAAAAATGTTGTTGATCCGTTTGCACGCATTATGCGTAAGGAACATTATCTTACTAATATTATAAATGTGAAAGTTTGTATGTTTGGATGTTTGGGAAATCATCACGCGGAAACGACTGAACGGACGTGCATGAAATTTGGTACGCAGATAGCTTATGGGCCAGATTGGTTAATAAGCTATTTTTTTAAGAGTTGCCACCTGTTAAAAAAGTTTAATTTATTTAATATGCGGGAACGACTGAATGGATTTGCATGAAAATTTGCAAGCAGATAGCTTATGACCTACAGTGAAAAATAGGCTAATTTTTTGGAAGAGTTGCCACCTGTTAAAAAAGTTTAATTATATTAAGACGCGGATACGACTTAACGGATTTGCATGAAATTTTGCACACAGATAGCTTATGACCTAGGTTAGTAAGTAGGCTACTTTTTTAAGAGTTGCCACCTGTTAGAAATGTTTAATTTAATTAATACGCGGAACTGACTGAACTGATTTGCATGGAAGTTTTCACACAGATAGCTTATGACCTAGGTTGAAAAATAGGCTACTTTGTTTAAGAGTTACCACCTGCTAAAAAAGTTTAATTGAATTAATACGCGGAAAAGTCTGAACGGATGTGTATG
The DNA here is from genome assembly GCF_013731165.1 of Rhagoletis pomonella. Taxonomy (NCBI): domain Eukaryota; kingdom Metazoa; phylum Arthropoda; class Insecta; order Diptera; family Tephritidae; genus Rhagoletis; species Rhagoletis pomonella. The sequence goes on along the minus strand of NW_023477872.1, from coordinate 276 downwards.
AAATTTTTCAAGCAGATAGCTTATGACCTATGTTGGAAAATAGGCTACTATTTTAAGAGTTATCACGTATTAGGAAAGTTTAATTAAATTAATGCGTGGAAATGACTGAACTGATTTGCATGAAAGTTTGCACACAGATAGCTTATGACTTAGACTGGAAAATAGGCTACTTTTTTAAGAATTACCACCTGCTTGAAAATGAAATTTTGCTCAAAGATGGTTTATGACCTGGATTGAAAAATAGGCTACTTCCTTAACCGGTTTTCCGATCAGAGC
>NW_023477871.1:0-2706 GCF_013731165.1 Rhagoletis pomonella | reverse complement strand
CCGAAAATCCTCGGAGTTACCTTCGACAGTCTGCTCTCCTTCTCGGCGCATACAACCGCAATTGTCACAAAGTACAGAGCCGCAACAATGTCCTCAAGTCGCTGGCCGGCAGCACCTGAGGCAAAGATAAAGAAACGTTGTTGGCAACATACAAGGCAATTGGCCGGCCGGTTCTGAACTACGCAGCGCCCGTATGGTCGCCGGGGACTAGCAGGACGCAGTGGATGAAGCTGCAGACCTGCCAAAACACGGCATTACGTACCGCGACAGGATGCCTCCTGATGACGCCTCTACATCACCTTCACGACGAGGCACAGATGCTACCGGTAAAGGAGCATAACTTAATGCTTTGCAAGCAATTCCTCGCTGGGAGCTACAGACGTGGCCATCCCAGCGGGCAACTGCTCGCGGAAGAGCCCTAGCCACGGCACGTCAGGAGGCATCTTTACGAACTGACAGACGAAGTCCAGAGGTATATTAAACAACTTCTGGGCCCGACAACCTACCGACAGGCCCTCAACGGCATTCACAGGGAATCAGTCTCTAGTTATGTAGACTCCCGCCCTGTGAATGCCGTTCTAGGCACACAACCACCGGACGTGGACGGGACACAACTTTGTCTGCCTCGGGAGACCCGCACAACAATAGCCCAAATTCGCTCTGGCTATTGCAGCAGCCTCAACAGCTACCTTAGCAGAATCAACGCGGATGTGCCCAACCAATGCCCGGCATGTGGAGAGACGCCACATGACTCCCGGCACCTCTTCACATGGCCCGTGAATCCCACTCGGCTAACGCCCCTGTTCCTATGGACAGCCCCTGTGGAAGTCGCACACTTCCTGGGCCTCCCCTTAGCTGAAATAGACGACAACGAGGATGGATGAACCGTCCCGAACGGGGCTTAGTAGCCGCTACAACAACAACAACAACGGAATATGCATGCTGATGCTGAAAAATTTGGGTCCTGCGGTGGTAGCGTACCTAACGGAGGTCCTCAATGTGTCCATGGCCACTCTCATCATCCCAGACATCTGGAAGGTGGGGAGAGTGGTCCCACTGCTCAAACCGGGGAAACCCACCAACATAGGATATTCTTATCGTCCGATAACACTCCTTTCCCCGGTAGCGAAGACACTAGAGGCCTTGCTACTCCCGTATTTCACAAACCACCTGACTCCAGCGAAGTATCAGCATGGTTTCCGTAAAGTGCACAGTACAACAACAGCACTTAACGCCATAAACACTCAGATAACTGGTGGCCTTAACCGTAAACGTCCCTGTGAGAGAACGATTCCATTCCACACTACTAGAAGATATAGAGGCTTTCTCTTTCTGTCTCACACAGAGGCTCAAACGGTGGTCGGCAAATTATCTAAGTGGTCGACACTCGTCGGTAATGTTTAGAGACAAATCGAGCAAACTTAGGAAAATAAAACAGGGGTTTCCACAGGGTGGTGTCCTTTCCCCACTACTGTTTAACTTTTACATTTCAAAGCTCCCTCAACCACCAGAGGAAGTCTCGATTGTCTCTTACGCCGACGATTGCTCGATCATGGCGACTGGGAATGGAATTTATGACCTGTGTTCGAAAGTAAACGGATATCTCTCTGAACTTTCTCGCTTCTTCACTGCAAAGTATCTAGCCCTCTCCCCTACGAAATCTCCTGCGACCCTTTTCACAACCTGGACGAAGGAGGTCAGGCTAGCGCTAGGAATTCACGTCGATGACACACCAATTCCGACGGTGAATAATCCAAAAATTCTCGGAGTAACATTCGACAGCCCGCTCTCCTTGTCTGCGCACGCAACCGCTATTGTCAATAAAGTACAGAGCCGCACCAAAGTCCTCAAGTCGCTAGCCGTAAGTACTTTGGGCAAAGACAAAGAAACGTTGCTGGCAACATACAAGGCAATAGGCCGGCCGGTTTTAAACTAGCAAGCACCAGTGTGGTCGCCGGGGACTAGTAGGACGCAGTGGGCAAAGCTACAGACGGTACAAAATACAGCACTTAGGACAGCGACTGGATGCCTCCTGATGTCACCAGAACACCACCTTCGCTTTACAATCATCGCCCGAACCGATTTGTTGAACCAAGGGCACGAGGAAGATCTACCATGGTAAGTGCGAGTTGGAACGTGAGTACAATTGTGAACGTCTAGTAAACGATAATCTGGTGGAAATGCTATTGCAAAATAAAAACAAATTTCCCCCATTTTAAAACAAATCCATACAGGTCTGTGGGGGAGTAGAGGGGAGGGGTGAGTTTTCATAAAGCGACGTCCTTCCTCATTCATTTAAGGGGGGTTTGGGGGCCCGCCCCTTCCCCCTCCGCCCTAACTAAAAAACCGTTGTACAAATAAGCAAACATTTCCCTTTTTTACTCTAATTACGCAGCCTGGTCGCATGTGGAACAGACCTATTATGTCATTACAAAAAAGTGGGGACCTTCAGTTTTACACAGAGTCTGAAATGGTATTTGTGAGAACAATTTTTCATAGAAGATGTAAGCTTGTAGGTTTGGAATTGTCTATTAAAACAAAAAACTTTTACTTAATCTTACGCGAAAGATTTACTCCTCCACTAACTCGGCTGCGACAGCCGCTAGCTTAACCCATTAGTTGAGACAAAATCAATCATCAATCATGTATAAAATTACACATGTGTACATGTATGCAAGATTATCCGCGATTTATACTTACCAACAG
>NW_023477870.1:0-2707 GCF_013731165.1 Rhagoletis pomonella | reverse complement strand
AAGGAACGAATGCCTTTACATTAAACAATTACATTTACATGTAACTCATACAACACTTGCACAAACAACAATTAACACACAATGTATTTTTAATTATGCTGCTCGAATTTGTAAACTGGCACACTTTTTCACAAAACCAACCTCGCACGACCGATGATAGAAGATGAGTGTCTTTGAGCATTTCGTTGTTCATTCCCTCATCGATGTAACTATGCGAACTTGAAGCAAAATATTGTCAATAACACAAATTTGTTGTGAGATTTATAGGGTTGAAAGGATCTGTTAGCACAATCTACTTTATCCTCTGTGATTATTTTATCAACTGGACTGCCCTGCCTATGGGTGTTAGAGGTTTCTGTCACGAGAGTGCCTATATCTCCTTGTTGTCACACCCAGGCAAGTGGACGTCTATCAAGTGTTCTAGTGTTTCTATCCTAAGTTCATATTAAATAGGTAATAGCATTAGTGCAAAAATAGCGAGCTGCGTCTATTTTGTTTTTGTTTTTATACTCTTAAATATCAAAAAAGATATACCAAATTTTACACTGCAGGGTACAATGTAAATAAAAATGACAATTCATGGACCACTTCAAAAGAAAACAAATCAAAATTGCAACCCTGCTGCTGCTACCTATTCAATGTGCCTTGGCCTCATCGTTGTTTTTATTTTTATCTGTACTTATTGCTGTGTTTTCTAGCTCTTCCGAACCTGTTGCTAAGAGATAATAAAATAAACAGCACGACAAAGCACCCACGTGTGGGCATACGAAAGTGCGATGTACACATTTCAGCAGGGGTGGGTTAAGCGCGGGCAGAAAAATTATATTTATGTAATGGCGTTTTCGTTTCTACAAAAAATGCTGCCTTCCTATTGCCCTTTTCTTAGTATTTGTATGAAGAGGGCAAAGAGAAGGTAACCTTTTTTGGTAGAAACGAAAACGCCATAAGTGAAATTGAAACCAGTTTTTTACTTTGTAAGATTTGTTCAAATTTTTCTCTTTACACGGTTTTTAATCTGCCTTTTTCCGTTATTTCGGCATCGGTGTGAGTGTGCATGAAAAAGTTTTTTGGTGTGGCAGGGCGTTTTGCTGGGATTCAATGGTATTAAATTTTGAGCGTGCGAATGACGAACGCGTTACGCGAATCAGGTATGAATAGCGTGCCCTAGTTTTTTTTCCAAATGCGATTGCGATCTTATTCACATATATGTATGCAAGTACATATATATGGCCAGAGGGAGGTGGTAGCAGAAAGATGAAACTTAAGCTGACGATATTTAAATATATTGATAGACAAAAATATTTCAAATATATTATAATGCAAAAACTTTAAACAATAACACCAACCAACTGCTTTTAATTGCTCACTTATTTAATGAAATAAGCCTATCAGCCGCTAGCCAAAACGTACCAATTAAGATGGCGATGACAGGCGGCCGTGAATTTTACCAATTAAAATAAATATTAAAAGAACTTTTAACCTATTAAAATGGGTTGCACCTTTGTTTTTTTTTATTGGAATCAGACACGGGAACAACAATTGCAGAAAACAGCAATTCGACTAATATATTTTAAATCTGCAGGATTTATGAATAAACCTAAGATTGTTGGGTGTAAAAGAACTCAGGTGTTCGTCTCTAAACATATATAATTCTTGCAAAGCCGGGTCTACTACCCACCTCATCTTCTTGGCACAATAGTTACCATCAAATTTTCTATTATCATAAAGAGATTTTGATATTTTTTTAACCGACTTCACAAAAAGGAGGATTCGTCGGAATATTTTTTTTATGTATATTACCGCATAATTTTGGATCACGTTCAACGAGTTCTATAATTCTTTTTTTAAAGGAAAGTTATTACCTCACAAGTGGTCCAATATTAATTTGGTTTAACTCTGATCATCGGATCATGAAGAAATTAATGATAATCTTAATTTTTTTATGAGAATAGAAGTCGTTTTTTTTGTGCTTAAAAATTACTTGTTAACTTAACCTATGGTGATAAAATTTAAAAAGGACCTCTGTGGTGCTGCCTTTAACCTAATGCGAAAAGAAGCATTCAAATCAGTTCCAAAACAATAAGTTATGTCCGAAGTGAAGTCGATTAAAAATTACCAATTCTTCTTTTATTTTTCTTAATCCTTTAGTATTAAGGAATCTATTAAATTCACTTCTCAAATGCTTGAGTACTTACTATTTGTCACCTCAGAAAAATTTAAATTATTTGTATTTACTTAACTACTTAGCCACTCTTTAATACCCAAGCTTGTTTTCTCTATTGTTCACTCTATAGTTATTTAAAAAGATTTCAAACTGCTCATCACAGGTTCACCATTGGCTGCATAAAAACGAGCGACATATCAATAAACTCAACTTTAAAATTAACAAAGTCCTTGACAATAGCAAACGTATATTGGTCTTTACTTAGATCCGTATTTATTTCGTAAAATGTGTAATAGTATTCAAATATTCTAGCCACCTCGAGTGTACATAAATATAGCAAAAAATCAGCAGCACAAACAAAAGATTGTTGAGAAAGTCTTGCCAAAGTACACAGATTGTTTACATACGACAAGTGGACAAAAGAGCTTTTTCCAAAGTTAAACGTCCTCTTACGCTAGCACACACAATCACGGATGGTTTGTCAACATTTCTTCACACAATTGTATGTTGCAACAACAAAGCAGGAAAGCACGGTAGCAACAA
>NW_023477869.1:0-2707 GCF_013731165.1 Rhagoletis pomonella | reverse complement strand
TGCCTATTTCTCGTTGTTCGCTTTGTGTTGCCGCAGTATTCGCCACACTGCCCTCCACCTAAGTCTGATCGTCCCGATCAGACACACTTGCGGTTCCAAACGCTGCAAGCCTTTCCAAGTGGACCACCTTCATCTTGTTTCTTGGTCTCCCAACGGTCTGGATCCGATACACTACGTCATTTACCCGTTTTACGACCTTATACGGACCTTCCCAGTTGCATTGTAGTTTTGGGGACAAACCTTTCTTTCGTTGTGGATTGTACAGCAACACCAAATCTCCTTCCTGGAAACCCTCGGAATTCATCGCCTTATCATACCTGGCTTTCATCTTGTCACTCATAATTTGTGTGCGCTGTCTCACAAGAGCATGTATCTCTCTCAGCTCCTCTTCCAGGATGTTTGACGTCTCTTTTCCAATCCTTCTAGCATCACCAGTCACCCCAAACTTCAGATCACTAGGCAAACGGAGCTCACTGCCGAATATTACCCTTGCCGGAGTTTTACCCGTTGTTTCATGCACTGCTGACCGGTATCCCATCAGGAACAAGGGTATCCGGACATCCCAATCTTTTTTTTTTCTTGTCCACGACCTTCCGCAAATGCTCTTCCAGGGTTCGGTTGAACCGTTCCACCATGCCGTCTGATTGGGGATGAAGAGCCGTCGTTCGAGTTTTCCGGATACCCAGTATCTGGCACATCTCTTGGAACAATGCTGACTCAAAATTTCTTCCCTGGTCAGAGTGCAGCTCTATAGGTACACCGTATCTCGCAACCCAATTGTAGGTGAATACCTCCGCTACTGTTTTAGCTTCCTGGTTTGGAATCGGGTATACCTCCGGCCATTTGCTAAAGTAGTCCATAACCACAAGGACGTATTTGTTTCCCTGTGCGCTCATAGGAAATGGACCGGCTACATCCATGGCAATCCGCTCGAAAGGTGCACCTGAGTTATATTGCTTCATCTGGCCATGACTTCTGGATTTCGGCCCCTTAGCTGCAATACACTCCGCGCAGTTAGCAATCCACTCTGCGACCGATTGCCGACAACCAACCCAATAGAACCTCTGCTTAACCTTCTCCAGGGTCTTCGTGATTCCCAGGTGCCCTCCACTAGGACCATTGTGGAATTCCTTGAGTACATCCGGAATTCTTACCCTTGGAACTACTATCAGGTTGCGGGAGCACTGGCCATCTTCGCTTTCCCATACCCTATGCAAACAGCCAGATATTAATTTTAAGCTGTTCCATTGTGCCCAGTACGCCTTTGCGATGGGGCTTTCCGCTGCCATTTGCTCCTTAGTTGGCCTCCTGTCCACTTCCAGTCCATGCATTAATGTCTTCCGCAATGTCATTCTCGCCAATGGAATCGCTTTCAGGTAACTTTTCGCAGTTGAAGATTGCCTCTACCTCTCGACATTGCCCCAGTACAGTTCCTCTTCGGAGTTTGACTGGTGATTTGAACTCATGAGCACTCGAACTGGGATGCGTCCATCCTTTTGCGTCTTAGCCAGGGTTTTACCAATAAGTACGTCCGGTGTAGAATTTTGTGTCGCTTCAACAACCCACAATTTGTTTGTCTCCACAATCTCCATCAATCTTTGCCCACACAACTGCTTCTGACTTTGGTGGAATCTGCTCGCTTTCCTCTAGGATCACTCGCTTGCTGCTGTACGGACCATCATACCCAAACCTAAGGGGCACTTCCATGTTGTCGTACGTCATGATCCTGTTCTTCATGTCGATCTTCATACCTTGACCAAATAAAAAGTCTAATCCAATGATGACTTCATCCATAATCGCCGCGACTATGAACTTGTGTAACACCGTCACATTCCCTATTGCGACTTTGCATGTTACCTCTCCTACAACTTGGGTGTCCTCACCAGTTGCTGTCCTCAACCTTGCTCCAGGTAATGGCCTTACCTCTTTAGTGACCAAATCAGATCGAATGATGGAATGTGATGCGCCCGTATCCACAGTTAGTACTCGCTCATGTCCGTCCACATATCCACCAACAGTAACGTTGCTCGCTTTTCTGCCAATTCTCGAGACGGAGATTATGGGGCATTCAATTGCGGGAGCCAGCGTGCGCCCCTTGCTGCTGGCTCGTTTTAGTTTAACGACTGGTCGGAGTTGGGCTCGTCATCCTCAGTCCTGCGTTTACGTACTGCTGAACTGTTTGACCTGTTGGAATCCGTCTTACATTCGCGTGCGAAGTGGCCTGGTTTTCCGCAACTAAAAAATTTTCTAGCACCATCCTTCCTCTCGGTTGCACCAGGAGTATTCTTCCCTGCCATCGACTTGAGTGTTTTCAGGATCTCGTTCATCACGTCAGGTGTTTGCACTTCTACTCGATGGGCTTTGTAGGCTGGTCTACTTAGGAGCGCTGCCGTTTCACGTGTCTGAGCATACGAGACCGTTTCAGCAAATGTTGGCTTTGGATTTGCATACGTCTCGCGCTTGGTATACACGTCCCGCATTCCGTTGATGAACCTCTGGATTTTTACTCTTTCGAGGTGCTCACCAGATGCATCTCCAATTGCCAAATGAGCCAACCTTTCAACCTCGGAGGCGAATTCCTGTAGAGTCTCGTTGGATTTCTGGCAGCGATTTTCCAGCTCCATCTGGTAAATCTGTCTCCTGTGCTCGCTACCATAACGTGTCGTTCCTCGATTTTATCCTGTCTCTCTCTGAGTTCCGCGTTATC
>NW_023477868.1:0-2707 GCF_013731165.1 Rhagoletis pomonella | reverse complement strand
TGTTGGTTGATGTAGCGGAAACGGAAGGATATGTTAACATTTAATGAGCATATTACTTGGCGCTTTTGTTTTGCTGGACAACATGACAACAGAGGTGTAAATATACACAAATGGATGTAAGAAAAATATGTTTGCCTACATTTATGTGTATGTATATTTACACAGCTATGCAGGTATAAACTTGGATTGTGTTTAAAATAATTGTGAGTGTGTATGTAAATTGCGAATGCAGCCATGGTCGACTTCTGGCCACGTCGAGCCACGCTTCTAAGTGCCTTTTAATATCAGATTTTTGTGTTTACTCTTTCATACATATGTACATAAGTATGCATGTGCTTACTCGTGGGAATATTGTAGAATTTGTGTGCGGTTTTTTCTTTCGTATGTGTGTATGATATAAGTATGTATGTACATTGGTTAGCTTGATGTTTTTTTATTTTTATGTTTTATGTTGATTTGGCATGAGTTATTTCTGCTTAAATAGCCAAAAATAATGCAGAGACTCTAGCATCAAAAAGAAATAAGAACTTTTAGGTGTACACGTGTTTTTTTCAGTTTAACTTATGATTGCTTATAAAGGGAGATGTGCTATTATGTAATTATCATTATATTTACTAGCCAAATATAATTTTTAATTGAGCTAAATAGCTTCTCAATTACAGAATTATATTGGGCACGTTCAGAAGGCGCAACAGCTCAGTAACTGTTGCGATTGCACCTTCTGAACGCGTTGTTTTGTACTTCTGATCAACTCAACAGTTGCGTGTTAGATGATCGTAATATTTTTCTGATCATTTGAGACAACGTGTTGTGTGTTTTGAATTTGACAGCTAACGTATCAAGCCGTTTATGCATTACGATCATTGATTTTTTTAGCAACGGTTGCGCTCAACTTCTGCACCTTCTGAACCTACCCAATTATAATTATTTTATTCGAAAATATATTTACAAATAGCGTGAGTACCCTTCATAGGAAAAATATTTAAATGGTTCTATATATGGATCAATTAATCGGAGGGTTATCTACCGGGACTATAAAAAAAAAAAAATCATTCCCGTAGCAGTTCCAACAGCCAATGGGATGAATTGGGGAAGCCTGGCAGAACTCAAGCTCAAGACCTGATCCCTCAGATAAATACATCTTCACTCAGATAAACGTCGCTATATTGATGGAAACAAAACAGTTCAGGTGCTGATGAAGTACAGAGGGACCTTGAACTGGAGTTCCTAAATGAGACCGCAGTGTCACTTCAGTTTGAAGGAGAGATAAGTATAATAGAAGTCAAGCGTAATGAGGTGACGGCGACTATGGTAGTGCTCACAATGGATACTAGCTCAACTGCAAGAGAGGCTGCTGTTAACTAACTTCCCATATGGTGAAATTGCCCAGCCTTCCGACACTAGTGCAGACTTACTATTATAATAACCCTAGTCCAACACACTGGTGGCCTTCTAGAAAAAAGGGTCTCTGTATGAGAAAAATGTTATCAGTCTTAAAATGAAGAAATTAAGCGGTACTCTCTTAGTAAACTATATTAGGAGTGCCTGATTACTGTCAAAATTCTTCTTCAAAGAGGATTATTTAACTCCTTAAAGAAACATTTTTTTTTGTTTTTAATCCTGTTTTTATTGCAATCTGTATGTAATACATTCAGCAAACTATTTGTCTCAACATATAAAAGTTATACTGGTCATTTTTCTATTGGCCTTTATGGAATGTGATTAACTCAGTGTGAGTGCAGGACCAGGATGAATGTATTTGCATAAAAATTTATTAAAGCAAAAATGTTTTGGGTAGGCTTCAGGCCCATGATAACCATCAGTTACCACCTCTGCATGGTTGTAAGTCATGCAGAGTCCCTACGGCTTGTAGCGCTGTGGCTTTGCCGCTTAAACTCTGTAAGAGTTTTTGTGGGTGTGCGTCAAGCGGAGTGTTGAGCACCGGTTATTTATTTACGTTCAAAAATTGGGTAGGCGCGGTGGCCAATGGTAGCTCTTGTACCACCTCTGCATGCTGAAAGTCATACAAATCGTATCCCAATTGTGTGAATACCCAAATATTTTTCATTATTCCATCACGAAAAATAATTTCCTGAAATTCTTCAATAGGGGATTGCTGTTTTGTACCAATATTTTGACTATGTACCAATCGAGGGACACTGCCTTAAAAATTTATTGAATTCAAAAAAATATTAAATTCAACAAATTTTCGTAAAAATTTCAAGTCTTTAATTACAATCTGAGTATGCATTTTGTAGCCCATTGAATTCTAGTAGAATAAAGTACAAGTTTCAAATGGCTAGAAATTACGGTTGATTTCTTAGAATTTTTAAAAAAGCACGAAGTTTGTACGAAAGTTTGTTGAGTCAGAACACCTACAACCTTTTGTATCTTCGGGAAAATGCCAAAAAAGTGCAAATTTTTGAACAGGTACACGGCTGAGGGGTCACACATACTACGCAGAAGATAATTTCAGCAGTTAAAATCTCTTCAAAAAGGCCTTCTGAAAGTCATTACTTACTTTTGTAGGAGCAAGTACTTCTGAAGGTCTTTCGATGAAGTTCTTTTAAAGCTGTTCTTAGTTCATAAAAATCATATTTCTATAAGTTTTCAATTACATTCTGAGTATGCAGTTTTGTAGCCCATTGAATTCTAGTAGAATAAAGTACAAGTTTCAAATGGCTAGAAATTACGGTTGATTTCTTAG
>NW_023477867.1:0-2707 GCF_013731165.1 Rhagoletis pomonella | reverse complement strand
GAGTACCGCCTCTTTGTTAAGCGGGGTGAGTTCAGGACAATTGAAGATCTGATGGAGCTCACCGATGAATTTGAGCTCCTGAAGAGCGAAGAAGCCAGACAAAATAGACAGACGGCACACAGCCTACTCCCCCTGGACGAAGGTTACAGTAGAGAGAAATCCTGCTGGCGATGCAAAGCACACGGACACCGCCGCTTCCAATGCCGAGCAGTTAAGAAACTATTCTGCTCCAGATGTGGCCAGGACAACATTCTCTCCAGAGACTGCTTATGCGACACCGCCAGCTCATCCGATGCTAATCCGCCCGCCAGAACGCGCAACTCAGCAACGGCACCGCTCCCCGCCGTTTCCGCTTATACGAATGTACAGCGCGGAAGAAGATTGGATGGCCGATTCTACGCCAACGTAGTGATCGAGGGCATGAGTGTGCGAGCACTGGTGGACACCGGCGCCACGGTCCCGTATGTCGACAAAACCGTACGCAAGCACTTGGAGAAGAGTATGATCCGACCACGGCTCAGCCATCGCAACGTGCAACTCGCTGACCAAACGTGCATCTCAAGTTCGTATACGTACTCCGTTAATATCAAGTACAGGGGACGACAACGACGACGCTGGTCTCAGTGATCCCAAATCTCGCTGAACGCATAATTTTGGGAATGGACTTTCTCAGGAAAAGAGGGAACGCCATCATGCTGGATGGCCAACAACTAGCCGCAGCCAACTTGCGGAAACCAGACACACCCGCCAAGTTGTGCGCGACAACTGAGAGAGAACACTTACGGGAAGAGCCGAAGCGAACCGAATTTTTGAGAAATCACCGAAAGCTCTCTGGCAGAATCATCAGGCCTAGCACCACCGCCGGCCGTATGAACACACCCAAGTGCAACCAGCCAGCGAAACAATGGACCGGCCCCCGCAACACGACCGTAACGACCACCATTCAAAGCCACGCTGTGGTCTCCGAACAAGCCGCGTGTTCATCAGGCAGAATTACTAATCACCATCGAAAACTCACCAGAGGAGATGACGCATCCACCCGCAGCCAGCAGCCAACAAATAACAGATGCCAGCGAAGAGCCCGAAAACGAAGACATAGCGCCAAACACCGACCAAGTGAGCCGCCCAGGAACACACCCCGCCGTCCTCAACCGAGAGACCTTATTTAGCTTTTGTTTGCTTTTTCAAAAACCTGCTTAAGTTTGTAATTATTTAATTCCGTTTGCATAAAAGTATTGTAATTAGTGTATACTTGTATCCGTACGTAAAAGCGAAATAAGAAAGTAGAATAGGAACTTCTGTAAAAGAATAATAATAATAAGTTTCAATCGTTTTTATATATATACTTCTTCATATACATGTACACATATAGATAGCTTAGTAATAGCATGCCATGTAAAATTCTCTTTTTAAATAAAGTAACAACACGAACGGGACGCACACACACCGGCCGAGCCACCGTCTCCGTGCGGTGGCAAATTATACCTGGGCTCTGCCTATAGGTAGTGAAGGTAGCATATCCGCTACGATACAATAACATACAGCCTCGTACATACATACAATATTGTATATACATACTGCACCGCACATACATACAATAGTGTACATACATACTCCACCGGACATGTAAATACAGACATACATACAGCGACGTACATGCACACACCAGCAGCATGTCCGAATAACTCACCAACCACTTCGCTCACCACACTGCATAAATCGGGACGGCACACGACGAATTCTCAACAAGCTCTCAACCCGCTGTGCCGCCGCCGTTGCTCAACAGTTGTTGAGAATCACCCGCCGTGCTGCTAGCGCTCCCACCGTTGCTCCGCTGTTGCCGAGAGTCACCCGCTGTGCCGCCGCCGCTGCCCAACCGTTGCTCAACAGTTGTTGAGAATCACCCGCCGTGCTGCTAGCGCTCCCGCCATCATCCGCTCCGCACGACCACAACGAACGTCACCTCTCTCTCGCTCTCCCTCTCTTTGGACATAAGGTTGCTAGCTCTCTAGTCGTAGCGCCGTGTGTGTGTGTGTGTGTTCGAAGTAAATACACGAAAATAGTGTGTTTTATTTGGTGGGGGTTAGTGGGACCTTCGCCGGACTCTGGATCGGCTGAGTTCACCTCAGCCTTTGACAAAACCCACCTCATAATTTAAAGTATCGATTGTCTTTTATGCAAAATTTTACCATACTTAAGAATAAATCCTTATACAAATTTGTATTCTCTTTAATATCATTCCACTTCGAGGCAATAATATTTATAGCCAAATCCGCCGGGATACTTGGGAACAACGAAACAACATCGAACGACACTAAACTTTCGTCATCATATATATAAGTATCTTTAATCCTCTTCTTGAAATCAATCGCATCTTTAACATTGTAATTGGAAGATTTTGAAATGTTTCTAAGGATATTGACAACATATTTGCACATACTGTAGGACGGGGCCTTGATGGACGAACAAATGGGTCTGAGGGGTATCCCTTCTTTATGTATTTTTGGTAAACCATAGATTCTTGGTGGATTGGCTGTTTTACTAATAAGCTTGTTCTTTTCTTTTAAGTCAATGGCCTCGTTATTATATAATCTCTCCACTATTTCATTATTTTTGTCTTGTAATTTACTTGTTGGGTCACGTTTCAAAATTCTGTAAGTGCAGATGTTGTTGACGATTGACTGCATCTTTGTATCGTACTCAGACT
>NW_023477866.1:0-2707 GCF_013731165.1 Rhagoletis pomonella | reverse complement strand
TTCATGAATGCTTTAAGATTGAGCACTTTTCATATAGCTGGGTGACTTGGGTCACGAGATACAGACCAAAACGTGGACCCGGGTAAACTTAGGCTGTATTTGTTTAATATCGGCATAAAATGAAAGCTGTTATGTCAAAAGTATGCGGAAGCAAATAAAAAAAAAATTAAAAAATTCATGAATACCGTTTTAGTGAAAAATAAAATTGAGTAATGCGGACAGTTCTTTAATCTTCTTTAATATAAAAATAAGTAGGGTTTTCCTTCCTGACGCTATAACTCCAGAACGCACGAACCGATTTTCACGGTTTTGCATTCGTTGGAGGTTTATAGCTAGGAAAATTCAGGAAAAATTTCAATAGAAAAGTATATGGTGTGTGAGTATCCCCCACGAAAATAAGTATGTTTCATTTAAAGTAGATGGTGCCTTTGTTTAACAGCTATTCATTGTACTTTGCTCAGTTAATTTCATGTGACACTAGCGAATACCCGGCGTGCTTCGCTGCGCCTTAAAAGTAATTTTGTTTTGTTACTCCCTCTCACAACATTTGAAAATATTATTTAATATTGCTGTACATTAGGGCTGTGCGATTATTCGATTACTCGAGCAAGTTGGTTAATCAATTATTCGGTTAATCAATTACTCGAGTAATCAAGATTTTGATTACTCAAAACGATAATTAATCGAGTTACTTGAAATATGATTACTCAAAAAAAATAATTTTGCTCGTTAAAAGAGTTTGCTTTGGAAAATGCTTATTTTCTTTTTTACATTCTGTATATGAAAAAAATTTTTTGTTTTTATTTTTGAAAACAGAAACGTTGTTTTCAAAGTATCAAGGAACTTTAGCTACTTTATACATATGTAAAGAGTTGAAATGTTGATTACTCATTTTACTCGAAATTTTGATTAATCATAAAGCAAATTACTCAAATATTTTTGTTTTTGGTTAATCAAAAATCTTGATTACTCGAGTAACTGAACTTTTGAGTAATCATAATTTCCAATTAATCGAATAATTGAGTTATTTACTTTATGATTAATTAAAATTTTGAGTAATCAATTAATCGCACAGCCCTACTGTACATATTTGTATAGTAGGGAGATTTTTTCAAATTATATAAATATACGTTATTTGAATATTGAATCAATACACGTTTGAGGAAAGGGTGCGATAGTAGACTCCAGTTATAAGATTATAAATTAAATTTCCAAGAGAAAGTCGGTTCTTTACATATTTTCTAATTACCTTCGAAAATATATTAACTCAAAAAAAAAATAAACAATGCTTCATAGATCGATTTTTTTAAATCTAACTTCATAAAGTTCTTTAAAAATATTTTGTAAATGAGGCCATAAGAGCTTAGGGGGAGAGTTACAACACAAAAATACATTTAAGGCGCAGCGAAGCACGCCGGGTAATTGCTAGTAAATAATAAAATAACTACTCAGTATTGGAACTACTTCTGAATATCAAATTTTGCAGTTTCAATCTCAGTTTCCATGAAAAATGTAAGAGCTAGGTAAAAAAAAAATGATTTTTGAAATCTCCGTACTCTAATCCACGAACAAACGAATTTTTACTCAAATCCGTCCATTATTATATTTTTGCCCACTTTTTATATGGAGACACAGCACTGTGCGCTGGTTGCTTTGATGGCGGGTATTTGTGTGGGCTAAATGCTTCAGAGATATTTGGTCCTCAAAATGTGTCGAAACTCCCATAAGTCCTGACCCCATGTGACCACTTACGTAACATTTCTTGGCGGAGATAACATTTTATGTTTGAAGTCAAAGTTATGCTTTTCTTTCTTTCAAAATAGTTAAAAAATAATCGTTATTTTTTTACTGATATGTTTTCAGTCAAAAATAACAGTTACAAATTAACTTTTATTTTTTCGGTCAAAAATAAAACTTACTAACTAACTTTTAAACTTAAACTTAAAACATGACTTTTATTTTTTCGGTCAAAAATACAAATTAACACTTGAATTTTATTTTTTCGGTCAAATATAAAAGTTAAAATACGACTTTTATTTGTTGGGTCAAAAATAAAATATTTTCCGAAGATAACGTTCGAAAAGCATTTATGGAAATAGGCACCTATAAGGAGAAGCGCATTGATGTTGATACGGAACCTATGGATTTATGGGAGAGTAAAAAATTTATATATCCCCGACTAGGAGATCTGGCATGTATTATACATCAAGTGCCAGCGACAAAAGTCAGTGTAGAATACGCATTCTCAGCTCTAAGCTTATTCTTAGCGATTTGCGATACAATTCGTCGGAGCAGAACTTCGCGGCTATATAAATTGTTAAATTTAGTTCCGAAACATTCCTGTAAAGAGGTGAATAACTTAAAGCTTAATTTAAAGAAACTCAATATATTTATAGAAGATAGAAAACTGCAATTGAAAGGGTGTGCATTTTTTATTAAAACATATTGTATTGTGAATATGAAAATTGCTATTTTGACCGAAACAATAAAAGTCAGATTTCACTTTTAAAATTGACCGAAAAACTTAGTCAAGTTTTAACTTATATATTTAACCCAATAAATTAAAGGCAACTTTTAACTTTTATTCTTGACCGAAAAAATCTAATTTTAACTATTATATTATAGAAGTTAATTCTATATTTGACCGAAAAAATAAAAGTCAGGTTTTAACTTTTACTTTTGACTGAAAAAATATCAGTAAAAAAAT